>NC_046154.1:237951393-238108893 GCF_011064425.1 Rattus rattus | reverse complement strand
AGAGTGCCAATGCTGCCTGGTTTCTAGCTTTGTGATAGTTGCCTCCTGGGGTGCTCAAGCAGGCTGTCCCTGGTGACATTTTTAGCTGCTGGACATGGTACAGAAGGACTTACCATCCTAGGGATATTTAATTGAAGAATTGCCCTCACTTTCTGATTGGTGTTGCTGTCTGTGAGCAGATTTCAAGTACCTAGAAAAGGAAGTTTTCCTACGCAAAGAGCAACTGGCTATGCTCTCAAAGGATGTTCAAGATGTTGTGTTCTCCAGTCTCCTGCCCATGCTCAGTGACAGTGATGTTCTGTATGACCTGATAAACATGGTGAGAGATCAATAGCTTCCTAGAGATGTTTGGGACACAGGGATGCCAAGACACAAGGGAGGAGGGATGTATGTGATGCCCAGGAGACTGAGAAAGACATCAAAGCTTAGGGACTCTGGCCCCATGCACACGGTGGAGGGTTAGAGAGTGTGGCCCCCTAGTTCTGCTCAGCATCCCCATGGGGAGGTACTTAACTCCTCCAGAAATACGCACATTACACAAGAATAGTTTTGAACTAGATATGGGAAGCTAAAGCTACCTGAAGGAGGGTTGAAAGTTCAAGGCCTTTGTCATAGTGAGTTCAAAGCTGGCTTGGGTAACAGCCCAAGGCCTTGTCACAGGAATGAGGAAAATGAAGGGTAAAAGGAGCCCAGGGTGTAGCTTTGTGGAAAAGTACTTGTTCAGCATGTATACCGCCATCCAGTCCCCAGCACTGGGAATGATGTTCTAACAGAACACCTGTCTCCTGCAGCTGGAGTTGGATCAGTTGGGGCATATGGATGGCCCAGCTGGCTTAATCCTAGATGAGCTGAGAAAGAACTCAAGCGCCCCATGGATTGACTTAAAGGAACCCCTTCTTTATCTCCTTCAAGCCCTAATGGGTAAGAATGATTTGAGGGGAGTGTGGGGAGAGTCCTCATGTTGGTCCTCAGAGGGCTGTTTCAGATGCCACCTTCCCAAAGCCTTTGAACTTTCGTGACCATTCTCATATCACCCTTCTCTCTAACGCCAGCAACGCTCAGCAAATGGACCACAGATAGAGTCTGAGGGCTAGAAAGTGAGCAGTCGCCAATCACCTAACACATCCTTGGTGGAAGGTGGTTTCTGCCTCAGTCCTTAGATTTTCAGGCTCTGGGTCATGTCACTTATGGGCCTAGAGCTCATCTCCAGGGTAGGAGACCTTTCTTGGGCAGTGCGTTTGACCTTCAAGTCTAATGGGACATATTGCTGGGTCTGAGTTTTCCTCTCATTGGATTTCCTAGTTCATGGTAAGAAGAAAATCCGTTTTCTTCATGTTTCCTTCCCCCCAGTGCTGAGTGATACCCAACTCGATCTGCTGGCCCAGTCTATGGAGATGCGGATCCTCCTGCAGCAAAGAGAGCTGGTGAGAAACTCCCAGGGGCTGACAGTCTAGGGAGAGGAAAGAGGAAAGCAGGGACAGAAAGAACATTCTAGAACAAAGCAATGAGGTTTCTACAAGGAGGGGAGTCAGGAACCCTCTGGGGTGCAGGCAGGTTGGGTTCAACATTATCAGGTGCATCTCTGCATTTATGGAAGCAAGACCCATTAGGTCTACGTTAGCTGACTAGGAAGGCATGTTTGTGGGAAGTAAGGGGATACAAGTCAGTTACACCTTTTGTTTACGGTTACCATTTGCAAATTGCCTTTTCTCTCCCTGTATATTTCCCTCTAAATACAAAAGTGTGTATAGCCATATGCATACATGTGCACATACACATGCAGATGACAGTCTTGTGCAGCGTAGGCTGTATGATTACCATGTTATAGGTAAGGAACCCATGCACAGTGCTTCAGGTCTTCCTTATTAGCTCTTTATCCTGGGTGTTGGGACAGATTTCTCACTCTGGGGTCAGAGTCTGGTTTGCCCAATCTGATACTTTTTGTTCTAGGTAAGGAGCATCCTAGAGCCAAATTTCAAGTATCCCTGGAACATTCCCTTCACACTCCAGCCTCAGCTTCTCGCCTCACTCCAGGGTGAGGGTTTGGCCATTACTTATGAATTGCTGAAGGGGTGTGGTCTGAAGATGGAGCTGAATAACCCCAGGTCAACTTGGGTTTTGGAAGCCAAGATGCCCCTGTCAGCTCTTTATGGGATCCTGTCATGTTTACAGCAACTCACAGAAGCCTAAATCTTCCTCCGAGCCTGGCCTCAGTCCTAGATACATTCGAGATACTGCACTATCAGCATTCACAAGAGTGGTGATTTGAGTGTGTGCTTTAGGCTGGTGGGAATAAAGATGCAATTTTTTTAAAGTACTATTCATTCACAATTATATAAATAATATACTCGAGTCAGATTCCACCTTCCCCCAATGTCCCTTTTAATCCAACCCTTCAAATCCCTTCTTCCCAACAATTTCTCATTCAACATTTTTGTTTGATGCTTTGCTGCATTTAATTAGGGTTGTTTGCATGAGTGTGGGATTATTAACCTTCCAGAGGCTACCTCCCCCCACCCCAGCAGCATTAACAGGCTATGGTGTTTTAGGGAGGGTAGGGCCTTACAGGCCCCTTCTTCATCCATGTGGAATGTTGGTGGGCTCAGGCTTGCTTGGTCTTGTGCTACTTTGAGTTTATGGGTTTAATAACTGTGCTATATCCTTACCGTGTCTACGAAAAAGAATGAAGTCATCTGTCAAAACTTCTCAAATAGTATGCTAAAGATTTAGACATTTTCCTATATATAAAAGAATACAAATGTTACATTTACTTAATTGTGTGCGTTTTGAGTTGTTCTGGGTGTCAATAACTTTAAAAGGCATCAGAAATAAATTGGGGGATATTTTAAGTAGATAGTGAGTAATATAATTTCTTTTTTCTCTCATTGGTTATTTTATTTATTTACATTTCAAATGTTATCCCCCTTCCTGGTTTCCCCTCCACAAACCCCTTATCCTATCCCTCCTCCCCCTGCTTCTATGAAGATGCTCCCCTCCCAACCACCCTGGCACTCCCACCCAACCACTCCCACCTCACCACCCTGGCATTCCTGTACACTGGGGAAACAAACCTTCACAGGACAAAGGGCCTCTTCTCCTATTGGTGCCAGACAATGCCATCCTCTGCTACATATGCAGCTGGAGCCATGGGTCCCTCCATGCCCTCTTTGGTTGGTGATTTAGTTTATGGAAGCTCGGGGCGGGGGTGGGGGATCTGGTTGGTTGATATTGTTGTTCTTCCTGTGGGATTGCAAACCCCTTCAGCTCCTTCAGTCCTTCCCCTACCTCCACTGGGGTCCCTGTGGTCAGTATGATTTCTTAGTACCTTTTTAGGCATTCTTATTTTATCCTCCCTTCTTCTGTGTTTATTTCCCTTCCCCTTTCTAATTAGAGCTGCTCCATTTTCTCCATTTCTCAGATCACTCATACCCTGCTGTCTCCCTCTGTATTACTCTCCTACCCCCCCCCCCACCATGGTCCCTTTTACTCTCCTGGTTTCTGTACTTGCTCCGGGACATGCACTCTCATCTGAAGATTTGGCACTGGGAGGCTCAAGTGAGAGAGAGCATCCCGTGTTTGTCTTGCTGGGCCTGGGTTATCTCACTCAATATGATTTTTTTCTAGTTCCATCCATTTGCCTTCAGATTTCATGAGTTTATTTTTCTTTACAATTGAATAGCCTCTCATACTATGTGTGTCCCACATTTTCATTATCCATCCATCAGTCGAAGGACATTTAATTTAAATTGATTATTTAGGAATCTTATATCATGCACCCGAGTTGTGCTAAACCCCTAGTCTTCCCATGTCTACCCCTTCCTCCGTAAACCCCTCCCCTAAAGAAAAAAGCAAATCCATTTTATGTTGTCTGGATACTCACTGGAGCATGGTCAAATTCTTAGTGGCCAGCGCCCCCACTTCCCCCACCCCGGAAAGTGGAGTCTTCTCTACTTGCATCCGCACCAGAAGCCTTCACCTGAGCAGAACCCTATGGCTGCCAGCCAGGGGCAGGGCTAGATATGCCACATCTGTGCCACTGCTTGCCTCAGTGTGCTGTGGACCAGGGAGTGGTGGGGCCAGCCCTCCTGTGCCAATCAGTGCTCCTGCCTGTATCCTCATCATGATGTGGACCAAAAGGTGGTGGTGGGGACAATTCTCCTGTGTATGGGCTACCCCCAATACCCCCTCCCCCACCATGTGTTGGCCACCAAGGGGCGGGGCCAGCTCTCCAGTGGTGGTGGGGTGGAGGTGGGGACATACACGGCTCTCCTAGGGGCAGCAGGGTTGGCTCTCCAACATCCATAGACATTAACATGACTTCAGGGGGCAAAACTTCTGCATCCTCTTTAATGGTAACAAGGGCCACAGATATCAACGCAGCCCTTGGCTGTATCAGGACCACCTCCTCACTCACGGCCCTGAGCAGCTTCAGGCGCCATGAACTTCAACATGGCCTCAGGTGGCGACATTTATCACTCACATCAGGATGGCCCCTGAGAGAGCAAAGCCCCAGGGCATCAGCAGCTTCTCAGACTACATACGTTCACATGGATCTCAGGCTTCATGGAATCCTGGGGCAGCAGCACGGACCACAGTCACCAACACAGTCTCTTCAAGGACCACAGTGGTTTTTTGAGGAGGTCCAATTCAGCAAGTAAACCTTTCTTCATCTCGGGCTTCCATCCTTGCCAGAGCCAGGGGGATCCTGCAGCCAGGCAGCAGGTTCAGGTTGCAGCCCTGCCCCGCGCCCCTGACTGGGCAACAACAGCGCATCCACCTCAGACCTCTCACCTGTCCAGTTCCATCACATCTCCAGTTCCACCTCCTTACATACTGGACACCCTGCTCTGTTTTTCTACCATTCCCACCTCTACATCACGTATTTGTTTATTGTAGCGGCATCAGCCTGTGCCGGGGCCCTGGGGCACTGGGCAGCGCTTGTCTGGGGCTGTTTCTATTCTTGTGACTAGAACAGCAATAAGCATGGTTGAGCAAGTATCCGTTGAGTAAGGTGTTGAGTCCTTTGGGCATCTCTAAGGATTAGAACTGATGGGCCATAGGTAGATTTCCTTTAGCTTTTTGAGGCGTCTCTACACTGATTTCCAGATTGGCTACACCACTTTGCTGTCCCACCAAATTACTACAAACCAAGTGGCCTAAAACAAAGATATATTTCTTTGTAGCTCTGGTTCCCAGAAGTCAGGGTGCCACCTTGCACTTTTCAGGGAGAACAGCCACTGTCTCTTCCTAATTTCTGGTGATTACTGGCCATCCTGGCATGCCTTGGCTTGTGGCTACATCATTATAATTTTTGCCTGTATCTTTGCATGTCCTTCTTTTTATTTTTTTTATTTTTGGTTCTTTTTTTTCGGAGCTGGGGATCGAACCCAGGGCCTTGCGCTTCCTAGGCAAGCGCTCTACCACTGAGCTAAATGCCCAACCCTGCATGTCCTTCTTTTTAGAGTCTTGACTTCCTTCTGTCCTTCCTTCCCCAGGACACTGGTTTGGGAATTTAGGCCTCTTTCTAATCCAGGACAACTATCTAATGGAACATGTCCACAAAAATTGCATTTCCGAATGTCAAGTTCTGAGGCTCAATGTGGTGTGGCTTTGCCGATTGCAAGGCTGTGTGAGAAAGTCAGTATCTGAAGAGGTTGCACATGTGAGTTTGGTGTGGGTGGGGCTCTGGCTAGTAAGTGTTATATGGCTGTGAAGAGACACCATGACCTTGGCAACCTTTATAAAAAAATCATTTAATTGCTGCCCTTTAACGGTCTCAAAGACTTAGTCTGTTATCATTATGGCATGGCGGAACACAGGCACACATGACAGATGATCTACATCCAGATCTGAAGGAAAAAGGAAGAGAAAATGAGAGATACTGGACCTGGCTTGAACTTTTAAAATCTTAAAGCCCACCTCCAATGACACACTTCCTCCAACAAGGCCACACCCACTTCAAGGCCACACCTCCCAATCCCTCTCAAGTAGTGCCACTCCCTAATAACCAACCATTCAAATCTATGAGCCTATGGGAGTTATTCCAGTTCAAATCAGCACAGGCTTCCAGCAGACAGGACATGGGGTATGTTTTACTGATAGCCAATTAGAAAGTAGCTCTGGAAAGCACATGGGTAAAGTTAGTACTGTTGGAAATTGGGCTTGTTGGTGGTCAGTTTTGGATTCCTTGTGGCCCAGTAAGACCTGTTCACATTTCCAAGGAGATGGCTGCTGGGTATATGCACTGGCTGGTTTTGTGTACCAACTTGACACAAACTGGAGCTATTACAGAGAGCGATCATGGAGCCTCCCTTGAGGAAATGCCTCCATGAGACCCAGCTGTAAGGCATTTTCTCAATTAGTGATCAAGGGTGGGAGGGCCCATTGTGGGTGGTGCTGTCCCTGGGCTGGCAGTCCTGGGTCTATAAGAAAGCAATTTCTTATAGACAGGGGGGAAGCAAGCCAGTAAGTACCATCCCTTCCTGGCCTCTGCATCAGCTCCTGTTTCCTGTCCTGCTTGAGTTCCAGTTCTGACTTCCTTTGGTGATGAACAGCAACTTGGAAGTGTAAGCTGAGTAAACCCTTTCCTCCCCAACTTGCTTCTTGGTCATGATGTTTGTGCAGGAATAGAAGCCTTGGCTAAGACAGTACAGAAGCACCAGAAGGGAGCAGACACTAAGTAGAAATTGGAGCTTCTCTCCTTGCTCAGGCCCTGTAGAGTGTCGTTTTTAAAAGCAAACACTTGGAAAGCAGCATACTGGTTAGTCTTGCTTGCCAACTTGACACACCTGGAAAGAGGCAACTTCTACTGACAACCTGCTTCCATCAGATTGGCCTGTAGGCACGTGTCAAACATTTCTCGATTGCTAATTGAGGTAGGAGGGCCTACCCCACTGTGGGCAGGGCCACTTCTGAGCACGTAGTCCTTGGTTGTCTGAAGGCTAGGTGAGCAAGCCAGGGGATGGAAACCAGCGAGCATCGCTCCTCCGTGGTCTCTGCTTCGGTTTTTGCCTTCAGGCTCTTGCCTGGAGTTCCTGCTTTGGCTTTCCCGATGATGGGCTGTAACCAGTAAGCTAAATAAACCCTCACTTCAGGGTCCCAAAAGCAGACTTGGGGGCTCTGCTTGGGTTTTTTTGTTCCTCTTCTCGTTGTTGAGTAAATATCCTTTTTCTGATTTCTACTATTAATTTGCCTCTTTCAATTGGTTTATTGAAGATCTGATGTGGAGCACCAGTTGTGACCCTCAAGTCTGATGACACTAGACTGGCCTGGAGGCGATTTAAAGGCAATTTATGGGTACTTAAGATTGATTATATCATTGTGGTTGATCATTGGAAAGACTGGCATGATCGTGTGGTGAAATTCCAATTTCCGTCAGCAGATGGCAGCATTGTCCAGCAGCAAGCTGCTTGTTGGCACCCTCCCCTCCCCCAATCTTCTCTTAAACTTCTTTCCTTCCCCTCCCTGTCGGGTTAAGGTGGAATGGGACTGGAGAAACTGGGCAAGACAGAGGAGTTGTTAACACTGGTCTCTTTTTCCATCTTCAAGTAGGCTCTCCCTCTTAAACACTGCATTGCTTGTGTTAGCTCCTTCAAACATTTCTGAAGGGAAAACCTGAGTTATGGAGAAACTGGAACTATTTTCAATATTTTAGAAAATATGACTTGGTGCAATGTCAGCTGCTTATGCTGGAACTATTCTGGGGTTATGTGATAAATCAGATTGTCTCATGCTGGGCAAAGATTGCAGCTAGAAGTCTTAACTGCCTTGCAGTAAGTTGGGAAATACTTCTCAATGAGTTTAGCCAGCCGTGACAGCCTTCTAAAAACCTTAGAACCATGGTTGATACCTAAGAAAGCACGAATGGCAAAAATGCCAAGATTAAGTATCTTGGTGGGAACACGAAGGCTGGTCAAACATTGAAGAACTGCCTCTTAGGAGCAGGCTGGGAAAGACCTGGGTCTGGGAATGGGTGATGGCTTGCTTTGAGACAGGTTTTAAGTGAGTCAAATTTTCTGAGTTTCATAATCACTCTTCCTCTGTCTCTGTCTCTGTCTCTGTCTCTGTCTCTGTCTCTCTCTCTCCCTCTCTTGAACATGCTAGGCCAGTGTTCTACCACTGAACTAACTACATTGTAGCCCATTTTTCTACTAGGTTAAATAAGATAAGTAATAAGCATAGAGAACCCAGCACAGCACCCAGGAGAACCCAGCACAGCACCCAGGAGAAACCAGCACAGCACCCAGGAGAACCCAGCATAGCACCCAGTGCTGCTGAGGCTCACTAAGCACGAATGAACATGAGGCTTGTTATGAACCTATATCAAGGTCAACAGGGAGCTGCAGAAGCAATGGGTAGAAGACAGAATTGCTTAATTTCTGGGGCATTGAATTTAGTTTTGTGTGTGTGTGTGTGTGTGTGTGTGTGTGTGTGTGTGTTGAAAGTTAATTTTTTAAAGGTATCCTCGGGGAATTGAACATACTTTAAAGAAATGTCCTTCCCTCAGGAGGAGCGATGAGTGACTGACATTCTAGCTAGGTCCCACTTTCTCTGGATGCTTCACAGCATGCAGCAGATACACACTATCTGCTGGAAGGTGAGTGGGCTTTGCAATGGCTTGCGATTCAGCTCACTGTTGGGTATGTGAGGATTCGCATGCAGCCAGTCCTGAAGCAGATAATCTTGTCTGACAAAGGCTGGAGAGAGACTGTGGGGATATGAGTGTTGAAAGAGGGATTCGCACCCCTCACACGTGAAGACATGAAGCATAAAGACTTGTTCAAGAAGTGCGGATCAGAAAGGTAATGAGGCTGTCTGGTCAGCCTTTGTGAAACTGAGCTGGGTTGACGGTGTTGCCGCAGTGACGACTTCTAAGTGATCCCAAGTAGGATTGGCATGCCATACCATTTTGTGATTCCTCGTCCTCTGAGAAGCACGGCCTTTGCCAGCTGCCCTGAGCTTGCACAGGTCAAGCCTTGAGTTCCTTTAGCTGTAGCTCTAAGAAGCTAAACGTAGTCTCCTTGGTAGGCAGGAAGATTGGGAGAAGGGCCATGGCTAGGTGAGAAAGATGGCAACCTTCTAAGATGGACAGCTTCTTCCTTACCCTCTCCCTATCTGTCTGCCTACCAGGGAACCTGTCTAACTCCAACTGCTTCAGTAAGGAGGCTTGTGGGGTGGTAATAGGAATTCTCCAGCATGTCTAACAGGATGGCCATGCTGCCCAATGAGCTGCACTTCCTTTGTGTGAGAAGTACGTACATACAGATCTCCATAATGATTTAAGCTAGTTGTTCCCAGGGTAAGTTGAACATGCCAGGTCAGGTGAACAAGAAAACAGAACCTTTGTCCTCAAGGGGTCCGCTCGTGACCTAACTCGTCTCCACAAGGAAGCAGGACGTCTTTACTGTCTTAATTGCTGCGTGACGAGGCACAGAGAACACAGTGGCTTAAGATTACAGGCATTTGTCTTATATCTCTTTTTGTCGATGGGTCAGGAATTTGAGGGTGGTTCTGCTGGGTGGTTCTAGCTTGAGATTTTCCAGGTAAGTGTAGTCAGACACTGACAGAGCCTAAAGTCAGCTGAAGGCTTCATTGAGGCAGAAATGGTGTTCTGGAGATGACTCTCCAGGGTGAGGGCCATCGATCCTTTATGATTCAGCCACATTTATTGATGGTTTTGGAGCAGGGCATGGAGGCAGCTTCCACAAAAGCTTCATCTCTTGAAAGGATGGAGGTACCAAGGAATTTGTGAACATACCCTAAAATCACCATCTAGGTCTACGCCCACATTTTCATATATGTCTAAAAGCCCACATATTCATTCATTCATTCAATCAATATTTGTTGAGCACCTAATATTTGCTAAGAGGCTCAACATTGTCAAAATGCCCCCCTCTGTTTTCTTTCCTGGGACTCTGGAAATCATGAACAATGAGGATCAAAGAGACTGGGAGTTTATGTAGAGATCAACAGACCTGGGTAGTGATGTTTTCTCAAGTAAGCAATAGACCATCCAACCAAGTAAAGCTGCAATTCAACCAGTTGCAAATTAACAATGCAATTGTGCTGGTTTCAAGTGTGTTCTCGGTCTCTATTTTGGAGATCCTTCCGTGGTTGTAATGGTTGCCTAGCTACCGGAGCTGTGCTCCCCCTCACTCTGGGAGTATTTGAGCAGAGTGGTTCAATAGCATTAACATTCCTGGGGTTTCCCAAGCAGCAGACAAACTGCTGGGTGCTGAGCTCTGATGCCCACCTAGCAGCGCTGAGGATGGATATCAAGGTGGGGAGGCTCTAGGAGACACAGAATCCACTTAGACTGTGGGAACAGATGTGCGCAGAAGCAAGCCTTTCTCCCTGCGAGAGCAAAGAATGCCATGCTCCCCTTCTGAGAAAGGAAAGAAGCTTTTCAAAATGTCCTTGGTGTTTGCCTCAGCGAGCCTGGTGCTCAGATCAGAGTAGCACGGAAAGATAATGCATGGGAACACTCACAGGTTCAGATTAGGAGCTATGCATTTTAAGACATGGACACAGGCAGTACTCAGTTCACAGTGTTCTCTAAAACATCCATGGGCTCAGAAAAAGAAAATACGATTAATATTTTTTTCTAAAATTTTTATTAGATATTTTATTTATTTACATTTTAAATGTTGTCCCCTTTCCCAGCTTCCCCTCCACAAACCCTCTGTCACCTCCTACTCCCCCTGCACCCATCCATTCCCACCTCACTGCCCTGGGATCCCCTACACTGGGGCATCAAGCCTTCACAGGACCAAGGGCCTCTCTTCCCATTGATGCCAGATAAGGCTACATATGCAGCTGGAGCCATGGGTCCCTCCATGTTTACTCTTTGGTTGGTGATTTAGTCTCCGGGAGCTCTGGGAGGTCTGGTTGGTTGATGTTGTTGTTCTTCCTATGGGATTGCAAACCTCTTCAACTACTTCAGTCCTTTCTCCAACTCCTCCATTGGGGACCCCGTTCTCAGTCCAATGGTTGACTGTGAGCATCTGCCTCTGTATTTGTTAGGCTCTGACAGAGCCTCTGAGGAGACAGCTATATCAAGTTCCTGTCAGCAAGCATTTCTTGGCATCAGCAATAGTGTCTGGGTTTAGTGTCTGCATATGGGATGGATCCCCAGGAAGGGCAGTCTGTGGCCTTTTCTTTTTTTTTTTTTCTTTTCTTTTTTTTTGGAGCTGGGGACCGAACCCAGGGCCTTGCGCTCGCTAGGCAAGCGCTCTACTGCTGAGCTAAATCCCCAACCCCATGTGGCCTTTTCTTTAGTCTCTGCTCTACACTTTGTCCCAGTATTTCCTTTAGACAGGAGCAATTCTGGGCTAAAATTTTGGAGATGAGTGGGTGACCCCATCCTCCAACTGGGGTCCTTGCCTAACTTCTAGATATAGTCTCTATAGGTTCTCCCTCCCCTTTGTTGGGCATTTCAACTGGTCTCATCCCTGGTGGGTCCTGGGATACTCTTGCTTTCCTGGCATCTGGGACTTTCTGGTGGCTACATACCTCCATTTAATTTCCTGACCCTCTGCATATCATCCCTGTCTCCTCCCATACCTGATCTTACCCCCCTTTCCCCTCCCCTTCCTTTCTTCCTCCCAAGTCCCTCCCACCCTCTACCTCCTGTGGGTATTTTGTTCCCTTTTCTAGGAAGGACTGAAACATCCACACTTTGGTCTTCCTTCTTCTTGAGCTTCATATGGTCTGTGAGTTATATTGTGGGTGTTCCGAGCTTTTTGCCTAATGTCCACTTATCAGTGAGTATATACCATGTGTGTTCTTTTGTGACTGTGTTATTTCACTCAGGATGATATTTTCTAGTTCCATTCATCTGCCTTTGAATTTCATGAAGTCATTGTTTTTAATAGCTGAGTAGTACTCCATTGTGTAAATGTACCATATTTTCTGTATCCATTTTTCTGTTAAGGGAGATCTGGGTTCTTTCCAGCTTCTGGCTATTATAAATAAGGCTGCTATGAACATAGTGGAGCATGTGTCCTTATTACAGGTTGGAGCATCTTTGAGTATATGCTCAGGAGTAGTATAGCTGGGTCATCAGTTAACACTATGTCCAATATCCTGAGTAAACTCCAGACTGATTTCCAGAGTGGTTGTACCAGCTTGCAATCCCACCAACAATGACAGAGTGTTCCTCTTTCTCTACATCCTTGCCAGCATCTGCTGTCACCTGAGTTTTTGATTGTAGCCATTCTGACTGGTGTGAGGTGGAATCTCAGGGTCATTTTGATTTGCATTTCCCTAATGACTAAGGATGCTGAGTATTTCTTTAGGTGTCTCTAGCCCATTCGACATTCCTCAGTTGAGAATTCTTTGTTTAGCTCTGTATCCCATTTGTTAATAGGGTTATTTGGTTCTCTGGAGTCTAACTTCTTGAGTTCTTTGTATATATTGGATATTAGCCCTCTATCTGTCGTAGGATTGGTAAAGATCTTTTCCTAATTTGTTGGTTGCTGTTTTGCCCTATTGACAGTATCCTTTGCCTTATAGTAGCTTGATAAATATCATTTTAAAAATGATTTTTTTGAATAAATTAAATCTGAAAAAAGTCTCTTAAGCATGTACACTATGCAAGACTCCAGACTAAGCCCCATTGAAATGGAAAAAAAAAAAAAAAAGCTAATGTTTGACATCTGTCCCTTGCTCAGTAATAAATATGAAAGGGACTATTTGTCAAGCGAGGCCCTGGGAACACAGACATAAATAAAAGAGATGTATTTCAGGTCTCCAGGTATAACAGCCTAGAAAGCTCCTGACAAGAAGGGAGACAAATTCACATAGCTGCCAGACTCTAATTGGTGAGGTGGTGATCTCGATAGCTACCTGGGAACCTTGGAACTGCCCAAAGCCATTCTGGAAACTTTGTTGGGCATCTCCATACTGGGTGGTACCTATACAGTAGACTTGCTACATCATACCAGCCCAGGGTGTCCCCTGAGAGAAACCAAAGCTGTAACTCTTCCTCTTGCCGTTCTGATTATTCCACAAAAACTCAGCATCTTTCTGTTTCCTTCTTACTCTTGTTGCAAAAACAGTGTTTACCTGAGTGGGAAACTCATGGTTTCCTGAGAAGGGAATAAAATGGCGGAAGGTGCTGACGGGACATACAGCAGAGTAAAATTGCAAATAATAAGTTCAGCAGAAGTGTTGGCCTGTGTGCTGGAGGTTTTCCACAGAGATCTCTGATCTGGCTAGGTGCGTGGGTTCAGACGAAGGTGAGAGAACTCAGACAGGGAGGGGGAATTGCTTCCACTGCCTCCCCTGCTGGTGCTGCTCCACCACTTCTACCGCTGCTGTTGAAGAATGTTGACCTGGCTGAGCCAGCAGGAGACTGACTAGCTGGTGAGCTTCTGGCTGTGATTTTGGAAGAGCAGATCTCTTCCTCAAGTGGCGGTGTTAGAGCTCTTATGACAGAAGGAAGCTCCCAGACTATGAAGTAATTTCTACACACCTTTAATCCTTCTGAATAGGAGTCTTAAAGGTGGATGGATGGATCAGGGTCTGACAGCAGGTTTGGCCTATTCGTTTGGCCTGAGAGCTTGGGAACACCTCATCTACATATATGGGGGTGTGGTCCTGCTTCTACTTGACTGATCAGTCTTGGGCATATGGGACCTGTGGAGGAGGGGCTCGGGGGCATTGCCCTATGTGACTGATCTGTCTCAAACCTCGCTACAAGGGGCTGTGGGAGGCTGTAGGAGGCTGTGGCTACACGAGAGGGGCCTGGTCTCCTAGGAGACTGGGAATGCTCCTGTCATCCCTTAGGGTCCCCAGGGATTCGACCTATCTCCACCAGGAATCAGGGTACCTTTCTCAGGCCCCTGTCCCACACAGAAGCATGCTGGATAGATAGACCATTTTATTTTGTTTCCTTTTTGCCCATCAGGGTCCCTTCTCAGTTTGGAGTGGCAGCAGTTCAGTTTTAGCCATTGTGATTTGGATGGGTGGAGGGGGTCTTTTCTAACCCCCAGCAAGGGTAGGATCAATGAACTAGATATGACCAATAGGAGAACTCAGCATATGTTGTTCTGAAACCATAATTGTCATTCATGGAATGTTCATGACACCTTCTTAACAGTGAGGTTACAAGTTGGTAATGTATAACCCCAAATTCTATTGGCCATTGCATAGGAAAATTATGATTGACAGGGTTTTGCAACCCCATAGGAAGAACAAAATATCAACCAACCAGACTCCCCCAGAGCTCCCGGGACTAAACCACCAACCAAACAATACACATAGAGGGACCCATGGTTCCAGTTGCATATGTAGCTGCATACGTGGCCTTATATGAGAAGAGAGGCCCTTGGTCCTGTGAAGACTTGATGCCCCAGTGTAGAGGAATCCCAGGGCAGGAGGCAGGTAGGAGTGGGTAGGAGGGTGGGGGAGCACCCTCATGGAGGCAGGGGGGTGAGAGAATGGGGTAGGGGGTTTTCAGAGGGGAAACCAGGAAGGTGATAATATTTGAAATGTAGATAAAATATCCAATAAAAAAAGAAAAAAGAAAGAAAAAAGAGAGTAGGGGTTGGGGATTTAGCTCAGTGGTAGAGCACTTGCCTAGCAAGCACAAGGCCCTGGGTTCGGTCCCCAGCTCCGAAAAATAGAAAAGAGAGAGAGAGAAGAGAGAGAGAGAGATGTCAATGTAAGTGATTATTTGGTAATGATGAAGCCTTGGACCCAGTCTTACCCAAGTCTATTTCAGTTACATTAATCAATAAGTCATTTACCTAATTTGAAGGTAATTTGAGTCAGAATTTTGCTATTTCCCCCAGCAAGGGCCCTGGTTAATGAGAGGGATATTTAATGCAGGTGCTCAGCAGAAAGGCTTTAACAGAATGGTGGAGCGATTGAGTTAGCATTTCAGAACTACAAGAGAACGACGTGGTGGTTGAAGGCATCAGGGATGAAGCAGGAGTATTTACCATGATGGGATAAAGGAATGCGAGGTTGAGAAGCAAAGAAGTCAAGGAAAAATGTGGAATAAGGACACAGAAGGGAAACGGACAGATGTTGGCTGCCAGCACTGGGATCCAACCTGTGCGTGGAGATTTGGGATGGAAACACAGGAGAAGTGACATTCTAAAGTAGCAATTAAAATGCATGGAGTGAGTGACATTGCCGAGGGGGCACGCAGTATGTCATTAAGGAAATGGCTCGTGGGTTGACGAAAGGGATTCTAGAGGAAGCAATGGCATTAATGGAAGAAGTTTCCCATAATGCTATTGTTTGTGTGTGGACACGTGTGGTCCTGATCCCCTGGGAGCTGGGGCCTCTGTGTCAGTCCATACTAGGGTTGCTTGAGTTTGTTTTCTTTATATCTATGACTCAGCTTGTACAGTGGACCAGGCTAGGATTGAAATCAAATCTTCCTGACTATGGAAGACACTTGGCTCTTTCTGTACATTCACTGTAGGTGGAGAAACTGAACAGATATAGATGAAATCGCTTTCAAAGGTATAAGCTAAAATCGTGTGAACTGGCATTACTATCCTAAGTCTGTTATTGATGACCTGTGCTTATGGTAGCATTTTGCATGTGTGCATACGGTATTTGTGAATATGTGCATTCTAGATAGTAAAGCACATGTGGAAGTAAGATAACATTCACATTGTCTACATAATTATTCTTATAAATGTATTTATACATGATATATTTGAAAAAGTGATAAAGTATATTTAATAGTAAGGAAACAAGTTATTAGCACTTAATATATAGTCTAAATAAGAATTTATTCTTAAAAATAAAAAGAAATTTAGGTGCTATGTACTAGCTAGTATCAGAACACTGCAAACACTTCCTATAGTCTTGGGGGTTGGTAAACATGACTATTACCCAGGGGCAACTTTGTTCTCACCACAGCCTTGCTGTGAAGGATTGGATTTGAGTATTGTAAGGAGCCAGAAGCTCTATTTGGCACCACTGAGTTTCTGTTCTGACTCTTATCAACTTACTATCATCTAGAGAAATTTGACTTGAATCCTTTAAAGTGTATTGTGTTATTTTGCAGCTCAGAGCACTGTTTATGCCTGCTTGGAAAAAGTGTGTGCTATGCTGATGCTTGAGTGGTACTTTCTGTAAATGTCAATTAGGTCAAGTTGTTTTGACCATAGGTGTGTGGGTTCATTTCTGGGTCTTCAATTCTATTCCATTGGTCTATCTGTCTGTCTCTGTACCAATACCATGCAGTTTTTATCACTATTGCTCTGTAATACTGCTTGAGTTCAGGGATAGTGATTCCCCTGAAGTCCTTTTATTGTTGAGGATAGTTTAGCTATCCTGGGTTTTTGTTATTCAGATGAATTTGCAAATTGTTCTGTCTAACTCTTTGAAGAATTGGATTGGTATTTTGATGGGGATTGCATTGAATCTGTAGATGCTTTTTTGGTAAAATGGCCATTTTACTATATTAATCCTGCCAATCCATGAGTATGGGGAGATCTTTCCATCTTCTGAGGTCTTCTTCAATTTCTTTCTTCAGTGTCTTGAAGTTCTTATTGTACAGATCTTTTACTTGCTTGGTTAAAGTCACACCGAGGTACTTTTATATTATTTGGGTCTATTATGAAGGGTGTCGTTTCCTAATTTCTTTTCTCGGCTCGTTTCTCTTTTTGTGTAGAGGAAGGCTACTGATTTATTTGAGTTAATTTTATACCCAGCCACTTTGCTGAAGTTGTTTATCAGCTTTAGTAGTTCTCTGGTGGAACTTTTTGGGATCACTTATATATACTATCATATCATCTGCAAATAGTGATATTTGACTTCTTCTTTTCGATCTGTATCCCCTTGACCTCCTTTTTGTTGTCTGATTGCTCTGGCTAGAACTTCAAGAACTATATTGAATAAGTAGGGAGAGTGGGCAGCCTTGTCTAGTCCCTGATTTTAGTGGGATTGCTTCAAGTTTCTCTCCATTTAGTTTAATGTTAGCCACTGGTTTGCTGTATATGGCTTTTACTATGTTTAGGTATGGGCCTTGAATTCCTATTCTTTCCAGGACTTTTATCATGAAGGGGTGTTGAATTTTGTCAAATGCTTTCTCAGCATCTAATGAAATGATCTTGTTGTTTTTATCTTTCAGTTTGTTTCTATAGTGGATAACATCAATGACCATTAAGCCATCCCTGCATACCTGGGATGAAGCCTACTTGATCATAATGGATGATTGTTTTGATGTGTTCTTGGATTCAGTTTGCAAGAATTTTATTGAGTATTTCTGCATTGATACTCATGAGGGAATTTGTTCTGAAGTTCTCTTTCTTTGTTGGGTCTTTGGGTGGTTTAGGTGTAAGAGTATTGTGGCTTCATAGTAGGAATTCAGTAGCGCTCTGTCTCTTTCAATTTTGTGGAATAGTTTGGATAATATTGGTATGAGGTCTTCTATGGAAGTCTAATAGAATTCTGCACTGATCCCATCTGGACCTGGGGTCTTTTTGGTTGGGAGACTTTTAATGACTGCTTCTATTTCTTTTGGAGTTATGGGGTTGTTTAAATGGTTTATCTGTTTCTGATTTAACTTCGATACCCTGGTATATCTGTCTAGGAAATTGTCCATTTCCTCCAGATTTTCAAGTTTTGTTGAATATAGGCTTTTGTAGTAGGATCTGATGATTTTTTTTAAAATTTAATCTGGCTATGTTGTTGTGTCTCCCTTTTCATTTCTGATTTTGTTAATTTGGACAGACTCTCTGTGTCCTCTCGTTAGTCTGGCTAAGGGTTTATCTATCTTGTTGATTTTCTCAAAGAACCAGCTTTTGGTTCTGTTGATTCTTTGTATGGTCCTTTTTGTTTCTACTTGGTTGATTTCAGCTCTGAGTTTGATTATTTCCTGCCTTCTACTCCTCCTGGGTGTATTTGCTTCTTTTTGTTCTAGAGCTTTTAGGTGTGCTGTCAAGCTGCTGACATATGCTCTCTCCTGTTTCTTTCTGCAGGCACTCAGCACTATGAGTTTTCCTCTTAGCACAGCTTTCATTGTGTCCCATAAGTTTGGGTATGTTGTACCTTCATTTCCATTAAATTAAAGAAGTTTTTAATTTCTTTATTTCTTCCTTGACCAGGTTATCATTGGGTAGAGCATTGTTCAACTTCCATGTATATATGGGCGTTCTTTCCTTATTGTTATTGAAGACCAGCTTTAGCCTGTCGTGGTCTGATAGGATGCATGGGATTATTTCTATATTTCTGTATCTTTTGAGGCATGTTTTGTGCCAGATTATATGGTCAATTTTGGAGAAAGTACCAAGAGGTGGTGAGAAGAAGGTATATCCTTTTGCTTTAGGATAGAAGGTTCTATATAAATCTTTTAAGTCCATTTGGTTCATAACTTCTGTTAGTCTCTTTATATCTCTGTTTAATTTCTGTTTCCATGATCTGTCCATTGATGAGAGTGGGGTGTTGAAATCTCCTACTGTTATTGTGTGAGGTGCAATGTGTGCTTTGAGCTTTAGTAAGGTTTCTTTTATGTATGTAGGTGACCTTGTATTTGGAGCATAGATATTTAGAATTGAGAGTTCATCTTGGTGGATTTTTCCTTTGATGAATATGAAGTGTCCTTCCTTATCGTTTTTGATGACTTTTGGTTGAATATCGATTTTATTCAATATAGAATGGCTATTCCAGCTTGCTTCTTCAGGCCATTTGCTTAGAAAGTTATTTTCCAGCCTTTTACTTTGAGGTAGTGTCTGTCTTTGTCTCTGAGGTGTGTTTTTTTTGTAGGCAGCAAAATGCTGGGTCCTCATTATGTATCCAGTTTGTTAATCTGTGTCTTTTATTGGGGAATTGAGTCCATTGATGTTGAGAGATTAAGGAATAGTGATTGTTCCTTCCTGTTATCTTTCTATTTGGAAGTGAGATTATGCTTGTGTGCTATTGTCTTCTCTTTTTTTTTTCTGCAAAGTGATTATTTTCTTGCTTTTTCTAGGGTGTAGCTTGCCTCCTTGTGTTGGACTTTACCATTTATTATCCTTTGTAGGACTGGATTTGTAGACAGATATTGTATAAATTTGGTTTTGTCATGGAATATCTTGGTTTCTCCATCTATGTTAATTGAGAATTTTGCTGGATACAGTAACGTGGGCTGGCATTTGTGTTCTCTTATCGTCTGTATGACATCTGTCCAGGATCTTCTAGCTTTCATAGTTTCTGGTGAGAAGTCTGGTGTAATTCTGATAGGTCTGCCTTCATATGTTACTTGACCTTTTTCCCTTCCTGCTTTTAATATTCTTTCTTTGTTTCGTGCATTTGGTGTTTTGACTATTATGTGACGGGAGGAGTTTCTTTTCTGGTCCAATCTATTTGGAGTTCTGTAGGCTTCTTGTATGTTTATGGGCATCTCTTTTTTTTTTTTCCCGGAGCTGAGGACCGAACCCAGGGCCTTGCGCTTACGAGGCAAGCGCTCTACCGCTGAGCTAAATCCCTAACCCCTTGGGCATCTCTTTCTTTAGGTTAAGGAAGTTTTCTTCTATGATTTTGTTGAAGATATTTACTGGTCCTTTGAGTTGGGAGTCTTCACTCTCTTCTATACCTATTATCCTTAGGTTTGATCTTCTCATTGTGTCCTGGATTTCCTGTATGTTTTGGGCCAGTAGTTTTTTCTGTTTTACATTATCTTTGACAGTTGTGTCAATGATTTCTATGGAATCTTCTGTTCCTGAGATTCTCTCTTCCATCTTTTGTATTCTGTTTGTGATGCTTGTATCTACAGCTCCTTATCTCTTCCTTTGGTTTTCTATATGCAGGGTTGTCTCCCTTTTTGCTTTCTTTATTGTTTCTATTTCCATTTTCAATTCCTTCACCTGTTTGATTGTGTTTTCCTGGAATTCTTTCTGGGATTTTTGTGTTTCCTCTCTAAGGGCTTCTACTTGTTTACTTGTGTTTTCCTGCATTTCTCAAAAGGAGTTCTTTATGTCTTTCTTAAAGTCCTCCATCATCATGATCAAATGTGATTTTAAATCTAGATCTTGCTTTTCTGGTGTGTTTGGATATTCAGTGTTTGCTTTGGTGGGAGAATTGGGCTCCGATGATGCCATGTAGTCTTGGTTTCTGTTGCTTGGGTTCCTGTGCTTGCCATAGGTTGTCTCTGGTGTTACCTTGTTCTGCTGTTTCTAGCAGTGGCTTGACTGTCCTATAGGCGTGTTGTCAGGAGTGCTGTAGACCTGTTTTCCTGTTTTCTTTCAGTCAGTTATGTGAACAGAGTGTTCTGCTTTCAGGCGTGTAGTCTTTCCTGTCTACTGGCTTTCCTGTGGACATGTGTCCTGGGTCCACCAGGTAGGTCACTTGGAGCAGAAAAGTTGATCTTACCTCTGGTCTCGGGCCTGAAGTCCCTCCTCAGGTCTGGGTTTCAGCTCTCTGTGAGCGCAGCAACCAGAAGGTCCTGCCTCTCTTTCTCTGGGGTCTCTGTGCACAGGGGACCCAGATGGCACTAGATGTTTTCCTCTCTGGTCTTGGACCTGAATTCACTCCTTGGGGCTGGGGTTCAGCTCTCCGTGAGGGCAGCAACCAGAAGGGCCTGCTCCTCCTTCTCCAGGGTCCCTGTGCACAGGGAGCCCAGATGTTGCTAGGCATTTTCCTCTAGAGTCAGAAATGTGAGCAGAGAGTAGTCTCCTCTGGTTTCCCAGGTATGTCTGCCCCTCTGAACATCTAGCTCTCCCTCCCTTGGGATTTGGGTGCAGGGTGCTGTTTGACTGGGTCCTTTCAGATCTGGGTGCAGTCTGGACTGCAGGGCTCCTGCAACTTGACTGCCCCTATCTTCCTGTTCCCAGAGGCCCTATACAGTTTCCTCTTGGGCCAGGGATGTGGGCAAAGGTGGGCAGAAGTGGTGGTCTCTCCTGCTCTGCAGTCTCAGGAATGCCCACACGTCTGGGTGATGAGCTCTCTCTCCCAGGGGGTTTGGGAACAGGGAGCTGTGGGCCGGGATCAGCGAGGTTTGGGGGCCAGCTAGAAACCGTTAAAATTATTATTAATGCTATTTTCTCAATTGGCATATATCACACATGGTAGTGAATTACAAAAGAACGTTTTTCATGTAAGAATATAACATACTTTGGGTATATCTTACTTACCTCCTGTCCCTCATACCCTCTCCTTTTTATCCCCTCCATCTCCTTCTTACTCCCTATTGTTTACTTCTAGTGTCGTGTTACACAAATTCCAGTAATTTTATGTAACTATATAGAAATGTATAGAATGACATTTTTTATCTTTCCTGTTGATTGAATTTAAATTTTATGATGTAGTCCTGTTCATGATGGTTTTATTTAGCTCTTATATGTTTGGGAAAGTCTTTATTTTAAAACCGCTTACTGGTTGCAGAATTTTTGGCTGGTAGTTTTCTGTTAGTATTTGTACTTTGCACAATGAAGATTTTGCACCTGGGCTGATAAAGCGCATCAAATGTAAGCATCTTGAGGTGAGCAGGATGACTCAGTGAGTAAGAGAATTAGCCACCATGCCTGGTGACCTGAGTCCCATCTGAAGCTGTGGTCTGAGTGCAACTTCTTGGAAGCAGGGTCTCTGAGCGCTTGCTTGCCTTTGATACTTCTGCTGTACTAGAACAGAGCTCAGCTTAGGGCTCACTGTTCCCACCACTGAGGCACCGAGAGACCATGTACATACTGTGCCGATCTCTCAGAAAACCCAACCTGGAGTGAAGATTGAGCCCTCTCTCCTATAAACATTTTTATACCCTACCCCCCTTCCCTGGCTTTGGATAGATTCCTCAGAAAATGCTAATTAGTTAGATACTTGAGGAAGAGCTTTTGAAAACCTCTAAAAATAGGTTCTCTATCTTTAGCTTTCTCTTTTCTGATAGTTTTTTTTCCCCTTCAAACTCAAATGGCCTTGGTTTCCCTAGAATCTCAGATCGTTTTTTAATAGAAATAAATTAATTAATCCTATTACTTTCCAGTTAGATGACAAGTTGATTTATTTATGCTTTACTGGTTATCACCCTTTGTGGGGTTTTTAGTGTTTTTCTCTCTAGACTTTAAAATATTCATGCCTGATATTTCAATTCTATTTGGAGCTGCTTTTTTTTTCTCACTTCATATAAAACATGGGTGTCATCCTACAGCCCAGATGATGTCACCCTCAAGTCATGCAAACCTTGGGAGACTGCCAGTCAATGCTATGGTTTTGGATGCTATGTATTTGTATAATTGCTCTTTTGTAACAACCTCCTCATAAGAATGAATCAATTTCTGTAAGACTCAACATACTCTGTGAGACCAGCATTCGTTGCCTGTGAGAAACATGCAATTATTTAAAATACAAGTTAGTGAAGACCTTGATATGCTGTGATGAGTTCATTTTCTAAGCAGAGGGTGAATGCCAAACCTGAACACATGAACCACTGACATGGCTGACATAGTACAAGACTGCTTGAATTTTAAGTCATTTTTTTAAATAGGGAGGAGCTTTAAGGTTCCACACACAGAATTTATTGAAACAGATATTGCCATGTGTCTATATTCATTATAAAATAGAGATTCTATAGGAAAACACCCGTGGCTATAAATGTGTCTCATGAACTAATTTTTAGGCTAGGGAGTCATGGGTGAAAGTAGCTAATTAAAGTTCATCATGTCCTGTCCACATGCTCATCATGTGTCCCCAGTTGCAGGTACCAGCCAGTCCTTGGCTGAAGTGTGTTTACAAGACACATGTTTCAAGGTAGTGACTGTGTCAGTGTGTCAGAGCTACCATAGCAAGAGCCCAATGTCTAAGACCAAAGCATTAACAGATGTCACCTCCCTGAGTCCTCTCTGTCTTCATGTGTCTCTTCTCAATGTGTGCTCATCTCTGGTGTCTCTGTACACCTAAATTTCATTTTCGTTTTTTACACCTTTTTCATGAACGATGTATTTGGGGTCGGGTGCGTATGCCACATGCTTATTTGGAGGTCAGAGAATTTGTAGTAACTAGTCCTCTCCTTCTCAGATGAATTCCAAGGACTGATATCGGGTTGTCAGGCTTGGCGGCAAGCACCTTTACTCACTGAGCCATCTTGTTAGCCCCCTTTCTTTTTGAGTTAGGGTCTTTCAATGTAGCCCATCTTGGCTTTGAACTCCCAATTCTCTTACTTCTACCATGCTGAGTAGATTTCTCCCGAGGAAGGCCCAGTGACATGAGATTAGGGGCTACCTTCTGGCTTCATTTCTGTTCACTTACCCCTTTCAAGAGTTTATTTATCTTTTACTATAGATGTGCTCTTAACCAGTGGCTCTTAACCTTCCTAATGCTGTGACCCTTTAATACAGTTTATGTTGTGGGGACCTCTAAGCATAAAATTATTTTTGTTGCCACTTCATAACTGTAATTTTGCTACTGTTATGAATTGTAATGTAAAATCTGATATGCAGGTTATCTGATATGTGATCCCCAAAGGGATTGTGATCCACAGATTCAGAAACACTGGTCTAAAATAGCAAGGATTAGAGTTCCAGGTATGAATTATTAAGGAAGGGCATGTCAGATCAGGATAGATACACAACCTGTAATCATGTCTAATTACAAAATAAAAAAAATTATATTGTATCTGTCACCAGTACAAAAAATGAAGAGACGAACAGAAAGAAATTTTTTAGATGTTTGGGAAAATATAATTTAACTTATGAAGGCCTTTGCTTTGAACCTTATACTGTAGAATTGTTGCCAATCAGTAAGTCTTTGTTTAATGGGATTACTTTCAAAGCGTCATTATTTTCAATCCTGCTTAAATATTTAGAAATTAAAATTTAAAAATTTTCTGTGTGTGGGTGCTTTGCCTACATGGACATCTGTAGATCACATGCATGCCTGGGGCTGTGGAGGCCAGAGGAGGGTATCAGATGTCTTGGAGTTGCAGATTCCCGTGAGCTATTGTGAAGATGCTAGGAAGCGAACCTTGTCCTATGGTCCCAAGGGCTCTTAATTTCCGAGCTTTTCTCCAGCCCCAAACATGAATAGTTTCCCCACATTCTTCTAAGACCTACAGTCTACATGGAAAGGGCACAGAGAACTTATACATTTGTACAATGAAATGCATTTGTGATGACGACGACAGAGCCTCTGTTCTATTTACTGTTTTATTTAATCGACTTCCTAGGTGTTTTTTTTTTTTGTGTGTGTGTGTGGAAATTTAAACAAAAATTAAAATGTCTATGATCACAATAGAAAAGCCAGTATTGTTTATCACATATAGGTAACAACAAAATTCATACACAGAGAAAGGAAAACAATCTTAAGTTCTTTCCTTGCCAAGCACTGGGCATCAGATAGTTTTTCTCTGTGACCGGTTCCCTTCAAGAAGCATAGTTAAGACAGGTAGATGCATGAATGAATGAATGAATGAATGAATGAATGAATGAATGAATGGGTATAGACTGCTCCTTTCCATTCACTGAACATAGCTTTATGCAGCTTCTATTCACAGCGGTCTTGGGACAATATTCCAGCAGCATCCTGGTAGGACTGGATATGCCTTCCTTTGAAAGCAGGTTTGGATGGGACTGAAACAGAGTGAGAAGTCAGTGCACACCTGGAATCGTGGGGAATTTGGGGAGATGGAGGTTGTCTGTTTTTGGTTCCAGCATGCGGCCATTCTTCCCTTTCTTTGTGTCCTTGGTGGGGCTGTGGAACACGTGCTGGTTTCTGTGACGTTTGGAATCGCCTCTTAGTCTGTCTATTGCAAACATCTTTACTTAGTGTTCAGTGAAAATGCGACCTTTCCCCACCCAGGGCCCGTCGTTATATCAGTGGGCCCTGTGTGTGCTCTTGGTTGGAATAAATCTCCGACTCGGGGGCAATAGATCACAGCCCCCATCATTTATGGCCTATAAATTAGAGGGTGGCTGGGAAATCTGGCTTTGGTGCCTGGCTGATCCCTCCTTAGATACAGTGTCACTCTTTTCTCGGGGGATAGTGGGGGTAGGCTGTTTGGTCTCCTTCCGAACCCCCTGAAAGACAGTATTTACAGGCTATGGAAATACCTTAGCCACATGTTTATTTCTTTGAGACAGTCTGCCCCGCGCTCATTGGCTTCTTGTTCATGTGTCTGTCCGAGCTGTCTGGGCCTTTAGTAGCCTTGGGTGGTATGCACTCCACATTTCAAGGCTCCTCAGTGGGAGCGGAGCACGCTTTAAAAAGCTCCACCACACCCTGAGTGTTTGGGGTTTCATAATGGCAGAGTGGCTCACTTCGGCACTCTGGAGGGTGCATTCCTGAGGCAGGGTGTTCCCCTCTTTCCACCCAAGCTACAAGGCTCCATTGATGGCTGAGATTGTTCCATCCGTGATCCTCGAGAGACTTGGCAGTGCTCTGGGGGTTCCCGCCTCCTGTAGCCTGTCACATCACCATCAAAAACAGACTTATGACTGCAGAATGCTGGATTTCAGGATATGTTTTGCTGCTGTACGGGAGTTATGGCCAGAGACATCTCTGGCAAGCTCAGATTCCAGAGGATCATGCCGTCTCCATATTTGGAAGTAAAGCGTTATCACCTAAGCAGTCCTTGGGTACCTCTGTTTAACTAATAGACGCCTTGTGATGATCCCAGAGGGGACAGAAGAGCGTGAGAGCCCGATGCGGTGGGATTGCAGAGCTGAAGGTGCACAGAAGGTCATCTGGCCCAGCTCTCCACCAGATGCAGGAATCCTCACCCTGATGTCCCTGACAGGAGCCCATCAGCTTCAGTGTGTGGAGGTCGGGGCCCTGCCTGGACTCTGGCCTTGGTTACTCCTTCACTGCCAGCTAGATGTTCTCAGCGTCATCCATGTCACCTCTCCTTCCTATGCCAGGCTCTTGGGTCTACAGTTGTGTCCTGGCAGGATAATTTAGAAGAAAATTCTAGAAGGGTCTGGAAGAACTCGACTTCAGTTTTTACTTAGGCTGTCCTTTTCCTAGTTACCAGGAAAACTAGAAGTGACTGAAGTAGCTAAAGGCTCTGCTTCTCAGTCATCCTTGTCCTCAGTGACCTTCTTCAGGACAGAGAATCTTGGGTTGGAGCCACAGCCCAGGGACTCAAGCTCAGATACTTAGACTTTGCCCTTCAGGTTTTGTGCTCATAAAACAGGACTACTGCTGTCCATTTCACATGGCTGTTGTGGTGACTAAGTTGGGTGAGGCATATAAAGCTTTAGCAATGCCAACTCATTATGACCAGGGCTATGTAATAACCCATCCAGAAACACTTAGTTAATGATGAAGCTCAAACTTGTAGAAAGACCCCTCTGGGTGAAAGATGTGTTTCTTCTTCTACATCTTGTAGCCTCCCTTTTAAATTTTTAAACTTGTTCTCCTGGTTTTTGAACTCATCACCTTTTAACCATAAAGTCCATATAATTAATGTGCCAGTCAAAGAGCAAATGGTAGAGAATGAGGACGGCTGAACTTGGGACCAGGATCTGTCACTACCAAGCTGGGTAATCTTGAATTGGACAGTAAATCTCCATAGTCAGTTTTTTTCATCTGTAAAAGAGGGAGCATAAACTCCACCTCACAGAGTAACCGCATGCCCAAGGCACAGATAGGAGAAAGGGTGTGACATGATCTGGTTAACTCGAAGCTCCAGGGTTCTCATTTATAAAGTAGATGGTTACTCCTGCATGTGGAGATTATGTGAAGAAAATCTTTGCAAAGATTTCAGAACAGAGGAAGCACTCAGCAAGCCCTGGGTACTGTCATGTCCTCACATCAACAGCGACATCCGGTGAAGGTAGACTGAGCGGTTCATACTTGGATGAGGTATTCGAGCTAAGGCATCCACACTAGAGTTTCCTATGCTGAGCAAACCTGGTTTTGCAAGACGGTTGCCTAGCATTAGGGCATTCAATATGGCTGTGAAGCAGATTTTTCCTCTGCTCATAGATAACTGGTCTCCAGGGGGGCCTCAATCCTGTGACCCTGTCTTCATTAGCCATGTGAACCTTCTGGCCTGGTCTGCCCTTGGTAATAATTCCTGCCAGGTCACAAAGAATATCTTACCCCATGAGCCTTGGGTTAATGCCAACCTTTGACCCTATTCACTTAAAAGGTAATCAACAGCAGAGGCATTCATTCATGTACCCAGGGCACATTTGTCAAGAGACATTCTTGAGTTTCTTAGTTCATCGTGACTCTGTGTGCCTGGACGCTGCCTTCTTCCCGAGATAAGAACAAAGGCAAGTATCTGCGTTTCCTTGTGTCTGGGCCATTCATCACCTCTTCTCTTCTCTCCACACCCAATTGAGTCAGGAACTCCCATTAGAGGGGCTTTGAGCTGATGACTCCGACAAAGCCCAGGACCCTGACTCCCCTTCCTTTATGATCCCATTATCAGACTGATGGGTGACAACCATGTGGGGGGACTGAGCAAGCGGCCATCACTGACAAACGCAGAACACATGTTTGCTGTCGTAAGGATATGGTACTTCCTTTACGTTCACAGGGCGACTTAATTCAGTCCAGCAAGTTTCGGATACGTGCCCAATTGCTCATTCATTCAATTATTTACTGTTCATCAAACATCTTTTTGAGTATTATATACAAGCACTGTACTTTATGGCTTAGTGGGTTGGGGAAAAAAGAAATCTGTAACTCTTATTCTGCCTGTGTCCTTATAGGAGATGCTGTTTGCCTTGGCAAGACACTCAGAAAACAGCAACGTGCAGAAGAGAGAAAAGTTATTTATTTCATGTATGTTTCACGTTTTTATTCATTTGATTTATCAACCACCAGCTGGGAATTATGCATGATGCTAGATGCTACTGTCTGGAGATGAGCAAGGAAGATATAACTTCTTCTATCATGGAAACTTGGGACCAAGTGGTTAAGCATCAGCACAGTTAAACTGAGATCTCTATTGTAAGGGAAATTTAGGCTTGCCCAGAAGTTAGGAAATGAACTCCAGAGAGAAGGAAGAACACATGCAGAGCCCTATCATGGGAAAGAGATCAGCATTAGACAAATTCTTTTTGTATTTATTTATTTATTTGACAATGGCAGTGCCCATGCCACTGTGTGTATGTGTGTGTGTATGTGAGTGTGTGTGTGTCTGTGTGTGTGTGTGTGTATGTGTGTGTGTGTATGTGTGTGAGTGTGTGTGTCTGTGTGTGTGTGTGAGTGTGTGTGTGTGTGTGTGTGTGTGTGAATGTGTGTGTGTGTGTGTGTGTCTGTGTGTGTGAGTGTGTGTGTGTCTGTGTGTGTGAGTGTGTGTGAGTGTGTGTGTGTGTGTGTGTGTGTGTGTGTGTGTGTGTAGCAAAGCTACAGAAGTTGGCTTTGCTCTTCCACCATGTGGGCTCTGGGGATTGAGCTCAGGCCGTCAGGCTTGGCAACAAGCTCCTTTATCCACTTAGCTATCTTGATGGCCCGAGATGCATATTTTTCTGAAAAGAAACTTGTAAAACAGGTGTGTGGAGTTGGGAGTGAGAGATGGGCGGGAGAGGAGATGAGGCCGTGAGGCTGTAGATTTAGAAAAAGGTTGTAGAGCAGGCTGCGACAGGAGTTTGTGGACTCTCCTAAGAAGACAAATATCTACGAGTTTAGGAACTTGTCTTGGGTTATTTATTGCTGTTTTCTATAGCATTCAGCCAACCAAATGGGACCAATTGCTTCAATGTGTGGGACAGAAACAAACCCTACATTATTGTTGACCATTAGGAGACGTTATTAAGAACTGGAACATTATTAAGCTCTATAGATGGATAAGAGTTGTAATGATCTTATTGGATTCAGAGCACAGGGAATGCATTCTGGATAGGAAGTACAGGATATGCAGAGCAGGAAGGGAGGGGAAAAAGGCAGCACTTCTTTCCTCTGTGGGTACCTCTTTCAATGGGAAAAACACCTCTATGAAGCAGGCATTAAAACATTGTACTTCTAATTTCAGATGTGGAAACTGAGGCACATAAGGTAACTAGACACGGGTATTTGTCCAGTAGGTTTGGAGTTGGGAAACTTTCCACATCCAGGAGGGCAAATGGAGATTAAACCAGTGGTTCATCACAGCTGAAGAAGGTGCTGTGCTCTAGAAGGGATTTCTCTGTTTCCTCTGCTTTGAGGATGGTGTATTAGCCAGCTTTCCACCTCGGTGACAAGGGCCACAAGAAACACAGCTTAAAGGAGGAGTTATCTCAGTTCATGGTTTTAGGGGCCTCAGTTCCTGGGCATTCCATTGCTTTTCTGTTGGTAGGAAGGCAGTTGTCCTGATGGGAAGTATGGTGCAGAGCTATTCATTTTCTGCAGTCCAGGGACTGAAGGGAGCAAAGGGGAAGGAGAGAGGGAGAGACAGTGAGTGTGGGAGTCATTGCACTGGAGACAAAACATGCCCCTCATAGGCACAGCCTCGGTGATCTTGTTCCTCCAACAGGTCCCACTTTAACTAAAGTCTCTATCACCTCCCAGCAGTCCATTCAGCTGTGGATCTGCAATTGCGTAAGCTGTGGATGAGTTCTGAGCCCTCCTGATCCAAGACCATCATTGTACTAGACTAAGCCTTCAGTTCAGGAGACTTTGGGGGGATTTTAAGATCCAAACCACAGCCTATGGCATTTCAAATTTACATCCCTCCTTGACTAAGGTCAGGCCCAGGCCATACCATGTAATGTGTTGCTAGTGCTGACTGACTGACGTTCACCAGCCCCAGTGGCTCTCTGGTTTCTTTGGCAATCCTCATAAATGACAGAAGAGGTTCTTCTTTGTCTCTGACTGTGGCATCTTGGACCTCTGAATCCTGGTAATCGTGAAGATGCAGCCTCGGCTGTCTCCCCTCTCTTAGTCCTAGAGGTTGCTCAGACTTTGGAGGGCATGTGTCTTCCTCCTGACTCTTTCCCCAAACTCATTTCAAAGTTACCAGGTAGACAGAATGTCTCTTACTTTTCTTCCTGCAGGGACAGGAAGGGATTCTTCCTCCTTGCTACAGAGGCTCCCACAAGCAGCCAATATCCACTCTTCAACTGGACATAGCTGTCTAACTTTGCATGGATTGGTGAGCTCTACTTCAAGGACCACTCCCTGGACTGTGCCCCTCATCAACCAGCATGTTTGGCATAAATGGCATAGAGATGGACGGAACTCTGTGAACATGTGACCTGTTTATCACACAGACAGTCTTCACGTCAGGCTCAAAGCCACTATGGCCACAGTCTGGAAATTATTAGTCTTTTTATCTTTGAGATTCTTTCCTAGGTGTGTTCTATGGAACAGTGGAGCATGCATACAAGAAAGGAGAGATGTGGAGTATGTCTTTTCCACTGGGCATTCATAATGCTTTTGGGCATTTGGGTGTGGATCTATGGGTTGTGCACAAGGTAGGCATTGGGATTAAATTTCACTTTGGAGGTCCAATGAAGGTAATACCCTTCCAGGGAGCACAACTACCAAGCTATCCCATTCCATCACAGCAACTTGTTTGTGCTACTTCCTATATTAATCAAACATTTATGCCAAAAAATGATGGTTGATGAGGGACATAGATGTATGCTGAGCATCTATTAGAGGCTTAGCTCCAGTTTTAGAGTGGGAGCTATACATGTCTACCAGACATATGCAACCTGTAACCCATAGGTCATGTACACTGTATAAAAGCACAGCTATGAATATGGCCCAATACAAAATCATAAACTTAAAATATTGTGACTTTTGTTTTCCTATTCCTACTCTTCCCCATCTCTTCCTTCTCTCCTCTCCTCTCAGTCCTCCGTTTTCCTCTTCTTCCTCCTTCTCTTTCCCACTCTGTGCCTGATTCTTGAATGTGAACTCTTTAGATGATAATGTCCTGTTGCAATATCAAAAGATTAGACAGACCTGTAGTCAGAAGAAGGACCATGGAGGAACATCACTGAAGCAGAAAGTGTAAGAGCCTGAGGAACAGGAAGTCTGCAGTAAGACTGCATTTCCTATAAATGTGAGAGCAGCTACACCCATCAAATCTCATGAACATGGCTACCTAACATGATTTGAGGAAGGTTGACACCATAAGTATGCTAGCATGGAGTCAGAGAAGCAAAACCTATGAAGTCTTACCAACGTGGCTTCTTAACATGACGTGAGCAAGGGTGACATCAATAGGCATGCTAACATGGGTGGGGAACCATCAAGGGTCTCAGTTAGACAGGAAATTACAGGCAACTAAAGAATTCTGAGAGCAGGAGAAGTGGTCTTACCAGTAAAAAGCCCCCATTGGTTGTCTACTACAAAGTAGTCATCCCCGTCATCATATATATATACACAACTAACATAGAGATGAAACAGGTTGTCTGTGTGTCCATTGGAATGTATGCATTGGTTTGTTTCCATTCTATATTACTCTGGTTTCTACTATCATATATGTCTGTCCATATGAATGTGTGTTTGTTGATTATAGTACCTGGACAGACAGACAGACAGACACACACACACACACACAAATCACCTCTTGTATATTTGAGGGCAACTCTTGTTTCCCCTCTTTTCTACTCCTCCAGGTTCAGGGTTAGCTATCTTGCCTTCAGTCTCCTTTCATCTGAGAGGGGATAACTTATTCAATCTGTCTCTTCTGAACAACTTTCAGTTTACTCCAAGATTTCTTAGCCCTGAAATTGTAGGCTGAGCAGTGGGGTTACATAAGGACTCTTCTATCCACTATCATTGTAATTATATTCTAATTAATGCAGCTCAAAGAACCATTTTTTTGGCAGCTGTAGCATTCCATCAATACCATTAATTGCTTACATTGTGTCTTCAGTATGGCATTCAATGTATGTACTAATTTATTTGATCCTTTTGATAATCTTGTAAATAAGCTCTATCATTCTATAGAGGAGAAAACTGAGGCAGAGGGGGACAATTGGTGTGGGTCTGTCCCTTAGGAGAGGAGTGTGACGGGTCTTGTTATAGCTTGTTTTGCTATGTTTGGTTGATGTCCCTGGGAGGCCTGTTCTCTTCTGAGGGGAGGCAGAGGTGAGGTGGATATGGGGGAGAGGAAAGGTGAGACTTGGGAAGGGAAGGTAGAGCGGGGAAAAGAAAAACAAAACAAAGTTGTATGAAGTCCTGAAAGTACTCAGCTTAGACACCATGAAGAGGATGGGGCCCTCCACAGACGGGGAGAGGAACTCCTGAGACTCAAGAGTAGTGATGAAGACCCAGGCAGCACAGTGCAGAGGGAGAAGACCAGGGTCAAGACAGACGGGACCTAAGGATGCCAAAAGATTCCATGGTTGAAGCTTGGCCCAGAAGCAGCCAAGAACTATCCAAGCTACAGAGCCCGTGACGGGAAAACGAGCAGCTTCCACAGAAGACAAGGGCCAAAGATGACATCCACTTTCTAGTGTCACAACGTGTGACATGGAAGGGATAAGGGGAGGAAGAAGGAGCAGAGGGAAAAAAGAAAGAGGTAGAAGAAAGGGAGTGTGGAAGGGCCAGCAATAGAAGCACAGCCTGCCCCTTTTCAGCTCATTTTTTTTTCCTGGTTTCCACCCCCTCCCTCAAGGAGGGCAGCAGCTTCAGCTGTTTTATTGCCCAAGTGAGCAAGCACAGGGCTGCCTGCAGATGGTCGTGAGGAGTTTGGAGATCATTAGATGGGTGATTTATGGCAGGTCGAAGCAGAGCAATTTCGTGCCTCTCACAGAAGCCCTTGAAGCCTTGTGATGAATGAGAAGCCAGGTACTGTAAAGGAAATGTGTAATGCTGGGAACAGCATGGCCAGGAGACAGAGCCCCGGGTGGGCCACAGGATGGACTTGTTTTCATGGCTCTACACTACCAGCCAGGCCCTTGTATCTGGGCAGGCTGCTTCTGTTTGAGCCTCAGTTTTCAATCCATGACATGAAGAAGCCTGGGCAAGATTTTCCTTGGGGGATTGTTACTAGTTTCCTGTGTGTATACCATTCTGTCTTCCTGATCACAAGCATCCACCAATGTCCTTTGTGCTGTACAGTGCATGCGCCATCTCAGCAGGAATAGTCACATGAGGGCTTGACTATGTTCCGAATCCTTCATGGAGTGGACCCCTGGCACTCCTCGCTAACCAAATTTCCCTGGTCCCTTCCTCCTGGGTCTTACTGAGGAAAAATGGTTCATAGTCTTCAAAGCATCATCAGTAGTAAAACCTGACTTCTACAGTTGAAGCATACATGAGACAAGGACCTAGCTGGGCTACAGGGCAAAAGCTTTCATTTGTCCCCTCTCATCCCAGTGAAATTCAAGCATTCACATGTTTAAACAAAGGCAGGATGCACAATTCTCAAACTTAAAAAAATGTTTCTGTATATTGATACAGGGTCTCTCTAGCTCAGGCTGACCTAGAGCTCACTGTGTTGCCTGTGCTGGCCGCAAACTTGAGATCTTTCTTCCTCCACTTCTTGAGTACAGTGATTCAGGTATAAGTCACCACACTTATCTGCAACTTACACAAACCCTTCATCTAAGATTTGGTATTTCAAAGCCATGGCATCCTTCTAGAAGCCAACTTTCTGCCCTCCTTCCTTTGTAAACCTTGAAATGCCCTGATTCCATTTCTTCTTTTAGCCAAGCCATATACATGGCTCCTGAGAACTTCCAAATGCCTTAAGAATCCTCTCTCTGGCTGTGGACCTTCAGCAGACAAGGGACAAATGAAGTTCTTTGGGTTCAATGTGGATCTGGATGGTGCAGGGTAGAGGAGGGAAAAGGTACCAAAGCTGGAAAAGGTAAGAGTTGAGCCAAGAGAGGGATGAGAGAGGCTGGGATCTAAGCATCTAAAATAATCCTTTGACAAGACATTTTTTTTATGCATCAGACATGCCAGTGTGCACAGTTCCACTAGGAGGCTACAGGGTAAACCTCATCGTCGGGTGTTTTGTGAGGTGCTAAACTTGGTTCTGATACCAAATGTGGTGTTGAAATGGAGATGCTGGGAGCTGGCCTAGATGCCTGATGGAAGAAGGGTCATGTGCTATTGTTGCCCTCACAGAAGGGGGCTGGAATAGTAGCTCGGTTTATGTAGCGCTTGCCTTCCAAGCATCAGGAATCTGTAGGAAAGTCTGGGCATGGTGGCTAGGGAGGTGGAGACAGGTGGATTTCTGAAGCTTGCTGGTCAGTTAGCCTAGCCTAATTGGGAAGTTTCTTAAGTCAGTGAGAGAGCTCTTACCTCCAAAAATCCAGAAGTGAGTGACAGCTGAATAAGACTGGCCAAGGTTGTTGTCCTCTGACTTCTTCATGCGCCTGCGCATGCAACACACACAACACACGTGATATGGCTTTAGTGCTTTTCAGCCCAAGGACTCTAGACTAAGGGATCAAGGGCTAGCATGCTCACTAAAGGATTCCAGTCTGAACCTGGAAGGAGCAGGACGAGCTAGGACACTTTGGGAAAAGGTGGTGCAGCCTAGTTCAGAGCAGGAGGCACACCACAGAACTGGACTTTGGTTCATACCCACACTGTGCTGAGCAATGTTGCAGGTGTCCTGTTGGCTAGGAGTGAAGAGGCTTTGACCTTGAAGAGCCTCTGGTGCTTCAGATGCATTGGTCCAAGCTCACAGTCTGAGGCTTGCAATTCACAGTAGATGCTCTGGGAATATCTGTTTCTCCCACCCGCTTCTATGTGCAGTGAAGATTTTGCATGCTTATATCTTAGCCTTAGTTCCATCTCAGAGCCCCCCAAACATCCCGTAGGCCTCGCATTCTATGTGGCCTCCCCCAGCAGCTGCCCAGCATCCTTCATCTATCCTTCTCACACCCGTGCCCACTTTCAGCACACCCCTCTGGCCTCCTTCCAAGAATCTGCGATAGTGGGGCCTTCTGTCAAAGAAAGACCTTCCTCAAGAGGGGATTGTTTTTTCCTGCTCCTCGGCTGGGACCAGCTGTTTCCAGCTTGCAAAAGGAACCGTTACTTCCAGTTCTCCATTTGTTCCAGGATAAAACTAAGTATTCCTGGACCACCCAAAGCTCAAGCTGTGTTGGAAGAGACCCTGGAAATGTTCTTGGCTCTGGCTGCCACTTTATGGGGAGGGGAAGCTGGCAGCAGCTACCACAGTGGGCAATGCCTGGGAAGAGCACAAGCTTTGGGGCCAGGCCAATACGGTTGGGATCCAAGATTTGACTAGGATTGGACACATGGATCCCTGGGCATTTACCGCCATCTACATTATGGGAGTGATGCATTCATCTTAACAGGTTCTTCAGCAAGCTTGAATGATGCGTGTACATACAGCATCTTAGCGGTTTCGAACCTTTGGAAAATGCACAGGTGAAGTTCATTATGAACAATTCAGTGGCTATGCATAGAGTCCAAAACAGGAGCAAGAGGGACAGCTTTCCTTTTGGGTCTGATTTGGCTGTCCCCTAGGCTGTCCTCCTTGACTTTTCTCCTTTAGTTTCTACTATGCCACACTCCCTTTGCTTTGCTGTGCACCGTGAGAGTTCATATTCTGGCCTCATTACCTCTGTCTTGTCTTTCCTTGAAGCTTAGAGTTTGAACAAGGCTTATGCTGCTCCCTTTCTAGCCGGAGCAGAGGCAGAGGTGGAACAGGGAGACTTACCATTGTTGATGACTGAAATGTCTCTGGAACAAAGAATAAAAGAATTATCTTTTATTCTCTTTATTATTTATTTCTATTCATGAAGAAGTCAGAGGACAACCTTGGCCAGTCTTATTCAGATGTCATCTGCTTCGGACTTTTTGGAGATAGGATCTCTCAGTTTCACACGTACTCCTACAATTTCATAGCATGCATTTTACCTGTTTTCTCATTCCTGTATCCTATCCCAGCCTCCTTCCCTGTCCATTGGAATATGTCTCCTCAACAAACCCTTCCTACTCTCATGTCTGTCTTGTGTAGTTCTGTGACCCAGGGAGTTCAATTAGGGTTGTCTGCATAAGCGTGGGTCAGAGGTTATTTTCTGAAGCATTTAAGAAAGTGACTATTAACTGCCTATTATGCCTCATAAGGGGTTGGGCCTCATGAGACTTTCTCCTTCCACAATGGAATAGTGATTGGCTGAATCTCTTATTGCATAATTCCAGTATGTCAATTTCGGAAAACATTGTCCCAGAAATAAAAATGAGAAGAATGGAAAAGAAACCCTAGTTCCCTTCTACAGTCCCCAGTACAGCACTCAGTAGCCAGCATTTACCTGCCATCATTGCTGTTGGTAGCAACTATGATGACAATGTTATTCCTAGCACTTGAGTAGAGCAAGCGAGTGGTGAGCTGGTGTACTCCTGGCAAAGTGGCTTTAAGCTAATAACATTATCAGTAGGGACCTCTGACTCATGAATGAGGACGGGAGGAGAGTGATGAGGTGAGTCGTATCTATTAGGGATGACAATGGAAACCAAAGCATTACTTCTTGGGGGTCATAGCGGATCTTATCTTTCAGACAGAACCTTGAAAAGCAGCTAGAAGTCATGTCTTAGAAATGGAGAGTGCTCTGTGCACACTAACCAAAGCTCAGGAACTGGGTCTGTAATGACTAGCTTTATGGAGGAAAGACGTAGAAAGCCACCCTTGCGTCCTTCATGGAAAGAATTCTACAGCTCTTGAGTACCTTCTGTGTGCTTTTGCAGTGGATGCCTGAAGTGATCATGTTTAGTTCCATTTCACAGATGGAACACTTAGAGACTCTGAGAAGTCTGGCCACGTATGCAAAGGAAGAAATAATATAAACAGGCATTTCTTACAGCAGGCCCATTGCTCTCTCCGTTCTGTCAGGCTGCCTTTCAAAAGAGATGTGTACAAAAGAGATACATTTATGTTCTTAGGCAAGTTTGGGATTGTTTCCTAATTGTGGCTTTGAAAAGCTGTCACTAACTTTGTGGATTATAACAACTTAAACATTCTCATATAGTTGGAGGCCGAAATGACTTCTTAATAGCTGAGGTCAAGTGTTCGTAGGGCCACATCCATCTAAAGACACTCGTTCCCTACCCCCATTTCCTTAGATGTGCATCCATTTTGTGGCTCTTAGCCTCACATCATGGGTGGGTCTTTCTCTCACTCAACCTCTATGATCACATTGCCTTCTTCTGTCTTTGACTATGATCCGGTGTTTTCCCATTACACAAACTCTTGTGTTTATATTGGATTTATCCAAGTAACCCAGTGTACCTACCCAGGTCTTAATCTCACCTGAGGTGTTTTTTTTTTCCTGCTATAAAACATCCACAAATAGTAGGAATCAGGACCCAGGCATCTTTAAGAAGGCATTATTCAGCTTATCACCATCGCTAAGCAATGTTTTGAGTCAGTGCATTCTCTTCCCTGTTAAATCTGTAGTCTGTGCCGTTCAGCATAGCTATTGCTTTAGAACAAAGAGGACCCCTTGGACCTGCAGCCTGATTATTATGCACATTTATTAAGCACTGCTGTGCATCTGGCACAGCTGTAAGTTAGTTCCTGGGACCTCACATAGCATTCACTTCTCTCGTGAGGGCAGTGCTATTGGAAACTGCATCTTTTGGATGAAGGACCACAACATAGATGAAGTAACCTGTCCCCAAGGATTAAGGTGGAAGAGGCAGGTAGGGACCCTGGTTGTCTGGTCCCTAAGCTTTCACCAAGAAGTCACTACCGTGGCTGTGAACACCGGGAGGGTAGAGCATGAGTCTGTTGCACTGAGCCAGCTGTCTGCTGTGGTGACTATCCAGGCCTGACTTCGCTAGTTTTAAATAGACCCTCTGTGCTAATGAAAGCATAGCCCACCAACCATCGTTGATTTGACAGTCTTTACTGATGAGAGAAAGGGACTTGAATGTTAGAGATAAGTGTTATTACTTAGTGGTATACTAGCCGGCATTTTTGTGTGCCTCTTTACTAGCAGAAAATTATTCTTTTTCTCTTTTACCAGAAACCCCAACCCCTTTCTGTTCACTTCGTTGGTGGAATGTCTAGCTAGGGAGAACGGTGATGTCATGGCTGTGGCTGGTTTTGGAAGCTGACTCCTAGCCTCTGGTCCTACAATACAGAGGGCAGTGAGGACCCCCTCTTCTCTTCCCTCTCATCCTTGTTTCTGCCATCTTCTTGCTTGGTAATATCCCTCCTCCCCTGGTCTCTCCTTCAGCTGAAGGCAGCCGTTAGGCCAGCATCTGTTTGCTTAGCTGCCATTTGTCCCCAATTATTAGCCTTGGTGCTTATATGAAACCAGTCCTGTGGCTTAGGGACTCTTATCTTCTTTTCTGCTTGGTAATCTTGTAGTCTCATTGGTTTCTGGGGCTCTCTGTTGGCACTCCATGTGAATAAAGAAAGAGAATGAAAGATGTCTCACTTAGGACTACAGCTAAAGGTTCAAGTGAGGAAATGGTACAAGGCTTTAGCTGCTCATGAGCACATTGGTGGTCTCATATGTGAGGAAGGGATGAAGACAAGCCTCTCACTTGAAATAGCTTCTCAGAGGGGCTCTGAAAAGTCCCCTAGCATCCTATGACAGTATTAACTGGCCTTTGTTAGATAGATACCCTTTTCCAGGGAATAAAGCTTGAAGATGCTGGTTAATTACACTTCCTCCATTACTCAAAGCCTACAATCTATTAAGAAATTGGGAGAAGAGGCAGGTAGTTAGAAAATCAACTCAATTACTGTTAAGATTGCATGCTAGGTTGATAAAGTCTCTTAGCAAAATGGTATGTTACAAAATTAGCATAGAAAAACCAGTAGCCTTCCTGTATAGCAAGGATTGAAAAATAAGCCAGGAAAACAGTCCCGTTTGCAGTAGCCTACATTTTTTTTCTTGGAATAAAGATCTATGCAACAAAAAAACTGCAAAATACCAAAGAAACCAAAATAGGAACTAGAAAATAGTGAGGCCATCTCAGGAATTGGTAGGATTAATATTGTAAAAATGACTGCCCTTCCAAAAGCAAATCTACAGATGTAATGCAATGCCCCAATACAATTCTTTATGGAAATTGAAAAAAATAAAACTTAAAATTTCATGTGGGAACAGAAAAGACGCAGACTAGGCAAAACAACTTTGAACAATAAAAACACTACAGGAGGTATCACCACCCCAGTTTTCAAGTTCTACTACAGAGCTATCATAATTAGATCATTGTAGTGACATAAAAACAGACATATTGGTCAATGGGATAGAACTGGGGACCCCACGCACAAGCCCACTCTCATACAGCCACTTGATTTGGACAAAGAGGCCAAAAATGCACATTGGGGAAAAAACATCATCTTCAACATATGTGCTGGTCAAATGGAAAGCTATACATAGAAGAATGGAACTGTGTCTCTAGTTTTTAACCTGCACACAAATCAGTTCCAAATGGATAAAAGATCTCAATGGTAGACCAGAAATTCTGAAAGTTCTAGAAGAAAGGGTATGGAGTTCAGTTCAGGAGATAGACTCAGGTAAGAACTTTCTCAACAGAACTCTGATTACCCAGGAAATAGGACCAACAATCAACAGGTGAGATCTGTGGAATTAAAATTTGTACTGCAAAGGAAAGTATTAATTGGCTAAGGGGCAAAAGGGGAGCCTAGAGAATTAATAATTTTTTTTGCCAGCCATATCTCTTACAAAGGATTAGCATCTAGACTATACAAATAACTCAAGAGCTGAACACCAAGAAAGAAAAAAAAATGAAGCAATTAACTGTGGGCTATGAAAAATAACAGAGTTTTCAGGAGAAATACAATGGCTAAGAAATATTTTAAAAAGCATTTACCATCCTTAGCCATTAGGGAAATGAACATTTAAAGTGCCTTGAGATTTCATCTTTCCAGAACCAGAATAAATAAGATAGAGGCCAACAGATGCTTGTGAGGGAGGAGGAAGAGGGTGGGGGGGTGGGAATGCTCATGCACTGTTGGTGCAGTCCTGGGACTCAACCCAAACCCTCCTGTGTATATACTCAAAGGACTCTTATTTCTTGTGTCAGAGAAAATCTATGTTGATAGCTATGAGAATATTGAAACAGCCTAGATATTCATAAACTGATATCTGGGTAATGAAAATGTAGTATTTATGGAAAACGAGATTTTATTTAGCTGTAAAGAAAAAAAGAAATTATGAAATGTGCAGGTAAATGGATGGAACTGGAAAACAGTGAGTTGAGTGAGGTAACTCAGATCCAGAAAGATCCTGAGATCCACAGGCTCTCAGTCATATGTGGAGAGCTTGGTAAGGACATAAAGGAGTACTACAAATGCCAGGAAATTAGAAATCGACCATTGATGAGAAGACAGACTTTAGTGGGAGAATAGTAGAAAACAGGTGATATGAGGGACTGGGGTTTAAGGGGAGAGAGGAATGGGAGGCCAGGGCAGTGGGGGACATTGGTTTCTAATTGATGTTACTCTACAGAGGGACTAATTCTCTTCCCCAAAGTCATAGGTTATCAAATAAAAATCTCAGTGCCTGGTGTGAGACAGTTCCCTTTCAATGTTAGTCAGAAGTGTCCTGGAGATGCTCTGCTCCTGGAATGATACAGTCTATTGCCATCATTCTTGTTTGTCCACCAGAACTTGCTGGTGACTCCATTTCTGATATCACCTCACACTTCAGATGCAGGGTCTGTAGAGATCAAGAGATCTGATCAGGAACCTTCCTCTCTGCTGGCTAGCTCTCTTAGTATTGGAAGGTGCAATTCAGGCTGCTGGGACACAAAAGTCATCAATGGTTTCCCACACATGGGAACTACAATAATGATTAGCACAGCAGGATGTGCCCATGGGTGCAATAGTGGTATGAACATTATGGGGGTAACCAACCACTTTCTCATTGGCTTTAAAGCCTACTGCACAGGAAAAAAACACATGCTTACTACTGTAAATCTGGCTAAGAACTTTAAGATCTTAAAGGCCCCGGGGCAAACCTACAGATATTATTTTTCTAAGTGGATATAATATCAACAGTCCTCTAAACTTGTATGTCTGTACCCATAGTCAGTGTGGTTCTCAGACCCCATCAGGGAAGTTTCTTTGTGTAGTGAATGGAAGCTAATGCAGAAACTCACAACAGGTTAAAAGGCAGAGAACAAGTGTCTGAAGAGTGCTTAGCCATGAACGGGCTCTATATCATACCCCCTCTCCAGGACTGATAGATCATCACTAAAGATTATAAGAATCAAAAAATATCCATAGGAGGAGATATGGAAGCAAAGTTTAGAGCAGCGACTCAAGGAATGGCCATTCAGAGCCTGCCCCACATGTGGCCCATATATATACAGCCACCAAAACTAGATAAGATTGATGAAGCTAAAAATGCATGCTGAAAGGGACCGGATATAGATCTCTCCTGAGAGACACATCCAGAGCACGTCCAATACAGAGGTCAATGCTAGCAGCAAAACACTCAACTGAGAACGGGACCCCTGTTGGAGGAATTAGAGAAAGGGCTGAAGGAGCTGAAGGGGCTTGCAAGCCCATAAGAACAACAATGCCAACCAACCAGAGCTTCCAGGGACTAAGCCACTACCCTAAGACTATACATGGACTGCCCCTGGGCTCCAACTGCATATGTAGCAGAGAATAGCCTTGTTGGGGCACCAGTGGAAGGGGAAGCCCTTGGTCCTGTCAAGGTTGGACCCCCAGTGCAGGGGAATGGGGGGCAGTAAGGGGGATGAATGGGGGGAACACCTGTATGGGGGAGAGGGAGGGGATGGATGGGAGCTTATGGACAGGAAACCAGGAAAGGGAATAACATTTGAAATGTAAGTAAAGAAATATAATAATAATAATAATAATAATAATAATAATAATAATAATAATAATGATTATAAGAGTCAGAGGTTGGGGGATTGGAGTGAAACTATTTTTTGGACATTCCAGGACCACTGCACTCGGGAACTCACAGCAGTTTGGTTGTCTGCACAAGATCTGCACGGAATCAAGCCAGCCAACATTCTAGCGCAGACTGGGGAGGCATTCATGAGACCCACAAGTGCATAGCTTTATCAGGTAATAGCTTCACAGAGAGTCAAGAGTGGTCTCTCTTAGGTTGACTGTGCTTAATGGCCTCACACTCACGAGCATACAGACAGCACAGATTTACCTGAGTGTATTATAAAAAACAAAACAAAACAAAACACACAAATAAACAGGCAAAGAAAAAGAAGACATGGAATTTTGAAGGATGAGGTAGCATCTAGGAGAAGCGGGGGGGATATGTTCAAAATGCATTGTAAACATGTATGAAATTCCTGAAGAATTAATAAATTATTATATTAAACACTGCATAGTTGGATGTAGGTGCTGGACACATAACATGCTGTGAGCATGTTGTGGGCTGTCTGAACCTACCACATTGGTGTGGAGATGAATTTGTCGCATGTCAATTTGCAGTTTTGCTACAAAATAATTTGAGTCCCATTTGCACCACCTGGTATTCAGTGGGGGGGGCCAAGGCCTCTCTATTTCTTGGGAATGTTCAATACTCAGTTCTTGGTGCACATGAGGTGATGAAGTAGCCACTGAAGAAAGAGCGGGGGTGAAGGTACATCTGGATGAGGTCTTCATATGGGTCTGAGCTGAGGCCCACAGACTTTCACATCTTTGGGGTCCTGGGTTTGCCAACCTGCCTTGCCTTGTAGTCTGTAATGATACCATTCATGTCCAGCAGGTGGAGCTGTTGCTACGTCAAGGACAGTTTTGGAAAGTCTTGAATTGGAAAAAACAAGCTCGCTCTTTTTTTCTGTTCTTTAAAAAAAAAAAAAATTGGCAAAAGGCTTTGTGTACTTCCAAGCTTTAGGTAATATTTAAAACAAATTTGAATGAAACCAGAGCCTTCTCAGACTTGTCCTATTCTCAGGCCTCTGTTAGCTTCATCGAGGTCTGATGCCCCCTCCCAGCCTTTTCCCTTTCCCTTTGTTCTTTCCCTCCCCCCTCCTTCCCTTCCTCCCTTCCTCCTCTCCTGTGTGAACCTCACTTATTTGGTTAACGTATGGGTTTTTAAAATAGTGAGACCACACTTGGGCTTGTTAATTGCACAATCCCGTTTCAAAAAAAAAAAAAAAAAAACCCAAAAAACGGGAAACTTAAAGTAAGTGTGTCCTCATTAGCAGTGTTTGCTACTTTGGTGGATAGGATCATAAAAGACATTTTCTTTTTGATTTGCTTTATTCATAAATTATTCTATATCAATATTTTATGATTTTAACTTAATTTGTATGAACCCATGACTTTTTCTTACTCCGGTAATTTTTGTTTTTTTTTTTAAAATGGTTCATATTTATGTGTCTGTGTGTCTGTGTGTGTATGCATATCTTTCTCTCTCTCTCTTCCGTTTCCTCTCCCCCTCCCTCTTTCTGTGTGTGTAGTTGTTGTTGAAGCAGCATCTCATTCTGTATCCCGGGCTGGCCTTTTTCTGCTTTGACTTCCTTGGAGCGTAGGGTACACAGATAACCCTGGCATTCTTAAAAAAGAAATCATTCCTGTCTAGCATCTGCCAACTATGCTCATGCCAAATGGCTGCAAACCACAGTGCTGATGTGGACACCTCGATTCCTCCCCAGGTCTATTTACTGTGTGTACCTTTTAGACACTTCCTGGGTGTCACACGGGTCACTTCACACCATATGAAGTGTGGTGAAGCTGGTGTGGGGAGCGGGGCAGCATTGCTTCGGAAGTGGAGGCTGCTTCATTTTCCCAGGGCCACTGTGCAAGCGCCAAGCAACACCCGTGAATGCCTTCCTCTGTGTGTGTGTGTGTGTGTGTGTGTGTGTGTGTGTGTGTCTGTGTGTGTGGTGTGTACACATGTGTGTGTGTGTACACATGTGTGTGCCTGCCTGGGGCATCTCAATCCCGTGCTGACATGGGAAACATGGGTAGAGGAGAAAGCAGCTTAAGTCACTGCCTCTTCCTGCCATGGGTGTGTTGCTCCTGTTTTCCGAATCTCTGTGACCTGTGATACTCAAGCCCAACCGTCAGAGCTGGAAGCCTCAGAGATGGTTTTGGGCTCTTTCCGGTGCCTCCGGTTTAAATTCATTGCCTAGCGTTTTATGTCATGTTTCAGGTGTGTCTCTCAGTGTTGGATGTCATGTTTCAGGTGTGTCTCTCTCTCAGTGTTGGATGTCATGTTTCAGGTGTGTCTCTCAGTGTTGGATGTCATGTTTCAGGTATGTCTCTCAGTGTTGGATGTCATGTTTCAGGTATGTCTCTCAGTGTTGGATGTCATGTTTCAGGTGTGTCTCTCAGTGTTGGATGTCATGTTTCAGGTATGTCTCTCAGTGTTGGATGTCATGTTTCAGTGTATGTCTCTCAGTGTTGGATGTCATGTTTCAGGTGTGTCTCTCTCTCTCAGTGTTGGATGTCATGTTTCAGGTATGTCTCTCAGTGTTGGATGTCATGTTTCAGGTGTGTCTCTTTCTCAGTGTTGGATGTCATGTTTCAGGTATGTCTCTCAGCCGATTCCTCCAGCAATGACTTCCCTGTCTATTGTCTTGATCAGGGCCCATCTCATCTCTTCCACAGAATCACATCAGAGACTTCCGGTTTTTCTTCATTAACTCTGCCAGAACATGGAGTACACTTCCTTTTGGGCCCTGCTACATGCCGAGCACAGGGAGTTCGGAGTTGGTATCTAAGGTAGTCAGAGTCTAGAAGACCTTGATAGAGAGAAAATGGCCAGAAATGGTAGAAGGAGATAAAGATCAGGAAAGATGGTATGTCTGGGTATAGGAGTTACAATCCTGGAGACTCAGAAAGCGGAGGCAGGAGGATTGCACATTCAAAGTCAGCTTGATGTGCAGCTCTTCAAGGCTCTAAGTGCAATTCTTGGTACTCCTGAGAGGGGTGTTTGTGTGGGGGTGGATGGAAGGGGAGGGGAAGAGAGAGAGGAGAACAGGAAGAAGGGGAGAGAGAGAACAAGAAAGGGGAGGAAAATGAAAGTTCAAAGCCAGGGAACCGAAAGGTAGTTATAAGGGCTGCCATGGAGCTAACAGTGGTGATGGTGCTTGATGACTTATCCTATTTGGCCTTTACATCAGCTATAAGGATCCACCTTTGAGATTAAGAAAGTGAGCGTCAATTTGAGTAACTCACGCTGATGTGGTTTTGTGAATGCAAAGTTTGGGCTTCGTAGCTCAGGGAGCTTCGGTTCACTAGGGTTGTATCCACTAAGTCAAAGCTTCTCTTTCCTTTGGGGGAATAGATACTTCCCAGCAGGGCAGACCTGCTGTGATAGTATGAATGGAATACACTCTCCCCTGGCATGGTTTAAAGGAAGTCCTCTGCAGCACAAACCTTAAAGTTCCTGAAGCAGGAAAGAAGTGAAGACGGTTGGTTCAGCCAGGCTATCATGAACCCTGCAGCTGTCACCCAGCTTTCTTCTCAGGACCCTTAATGTGGACGAGTGAACAGGTTTCTGAAGTACTTCATGTCCCTGGCAGAGGCTCTCCTGCAAGGTGTGGAGTTCCAGAGCTCTGCATCCACCTGCTGCCAGATGCGAGAATTCCAAGCCATCCACACTGTGAAGGGCAGAAGGAAGCCTACCAGAAAACCTTTGTTGAGAGAGTCAGAAGATCTGGATCCTAGCTCTGCTGCTTTCCAGTTCTGTGGTTTGAACAGAGACCTTAGTGCTTCTGTACCTCAGAGTCCCTGCCACTCAGTGTACACTCTCATGTTCTTTCTGCATTTGAGCTTTCCTGGAGGATGCTGTGTGGGCAATTCCAATGAACTTAACTGTTTTCCCCATGTCCTGTCATCTTCTTGAGAGCAAACATCTCTCTTCTCCATTCTGCATTTATTTTACATAAGAGCTAAGGCTCACCGGGTTACATGCTTACCTGGCAACCATTCTCTTACAGAGAAAGTTGGGAACAGGGTGCCGGGTTATGATCTCAGCAGTGGCAAGATGGGTTACAGACCAGAGGCCGAGACAGATGAACCCCTAAGTTCCTTGGCTGGCTAGCCTAGTGTTATTAAGACGGAAAGTTCTTGGCCAAAGAGTGGCCCTGACTCAAAAGTTGGTAGGTAATTGAAGAATGATGCCCTGGGTTATCCGTTATCCTCTGATTTACACACACACACACACACACACACACACACAGAGAGAGAGAGAGAGAGAGAGAGAGAGAGAAGAGAGAGAAGAGAGAGAGAGAGAGAGAGAGAGAGAGAGAGAGAGAGAATAAAAAGAAACAATTGAGATACCATGCACTAAGGACTTCATAGTGTTTATAAATATAAACGTTTTCTCTTCTAGTGTTCTGAAGATTAAGTCATTTTTGAATCTATGCATTCTTTCCCACAACTATTCCTTGATCCCTGACTGTGGACCAGGTCCTATGTGAACCATCATGAGGCTAAAGTCCCAGTGGGGGCATGCCCTCTGTGCAAACACACACGTGCGGAAATGTCAGCTGTGTGTGATGGGGTCCACAAAGGAAGTGCAGAATCAATGAATATATATCGGTTAGAAGGAAGGGCATATGTTGGTCGCTAAAGATGGACAGGTAAGGCATTTCTGAGTTGGGGACGTAAAAGCTGAGCCCTAGATGATGGATAGAAAGCGGTCCAGCAGTCTGACACGGTGGAAGGGAGGTGACATATGGTGGCTGTGCAACAAAGAAGGTAGACAGGAAGCATGGCAAGTGACTCCTGTTCTAAGAGTCTTTGCTTACCTCTCAACAGTGCCCTGATGAAGAACTGCCTTTGATAAGGAAGTTCTGGAGCATGTGCCCCAGGAGAAACTGCAGAGCAAGGCTACAGACCCTCTTTGAGCTTTCAGGAGAGACTTAAAGTCATGACATAAGACTAGCCATAGCAGTCTAACTGTTGTCAAGGTCCCCAAGAGATCCAGGAAGAGGGAGGCCTCTGTCAAGGTTTTGTGCAGGAGCTGACAGCAACAAAGGGGCTGTTGTTTCTCCATGGCCTGTCCTGTGCTCTGACCCAGAGACAGAGGCATCCTTCTGATGAAATTTGTGCAAAGACCCCCACTCTAAACGGGGTGAACGGCAGGAGGCAGCGGGGAACAGCTGTGAACTGTTGTTAGCTTCTGGCAACGTCCTGGAATTTCTTCCTGTGCCCCTAAGCTGCTGGGGGCCCCTGACTTGACCTGGAGTTGAACCTAGCTGAAGGGTCCAGGGCTAGGAGTGGTCTTCTTGTCAGCCCTGATAGCAGCATGGAATTGCACAGTCGTTTCGAGAGAGCAGAGGCTGTCTTTTTAGTCTTTAAGAGGCCCAAGTGTTCACAGTCCATTCGTGCTTCCCAAGGGCAGGCTGTGTCAGGGGAGAGTGACCAGATGTGACAGTCACTTTTGTTCGCCAACACCCAAAGGCGGTCTCCCTTGAGACAGTGGTGCTTCTGGTGCAGATGAGGTGGAGAGGGGTCTGTAGCTGATGATAAGAGTTGGGTGAGGCTAATTGTTTTCAGGCAGGGGCACAAAACATCCGTTAATGTGGTTTGTCCAAGGACATCTTCCATTCACAGAATTGAACAGGGTGTTGTGACAATTCAAGTCTGAGCCCTTCTTTTAAGAAAAACACATTAGCTTCTTTAAAAAAATTAGCATACAAATAATAGGCTTTATTATGGCCTTGCCTTTGTGGGTCCTTCTCTCCCCCTCCCCCACCTATCTCTGCGCCCCTCCTGCTGCTCGCCTTGCTCCCACCAGTTACCCCCTATTGTGTTCATGTCACGCACATCCTGTTGCTACTTTTCATCCTCCTTAAGATTTCTTTCCTCTCTCATGGTCTCCTTTCTAGTTTCATAACCTATACTCACACATTACATATGCATATATTATATTGCATAGAAGTACATTGAAGTCTAGCATTTGTATATATGATAAAATGCCCAATATGGCTTTCTGAGCCTGGTTTGTTTTATGTAATGATGACTTTCAGTTACACCCCTTTACCTGGAAATGCTATGATCTTATTTACTGTCATGGTGGAATTTCATGGCACGTATATCCCACGTTTTCTTTATCTCCTCATCTGTTGGTAGATATCTAGGTTGGTTCCACTTCTTAGCTATTGTGAATAGTGCAGCTATAAACATGAGTGTGTGTATATCTCTGTGGTGGGATGTGGGGATCCTTGGGTATCTTTGTGTGCTCAGGAGTGAGTGGATAGAAAGCCATGAGAAGAGAAACAACTTCACCAAGATCACACAAAACTCAGGGCTGAAGCTCTGGTTAGAATTTGGAGCCTCTTACTGCCTTTTAACCCCTGCGTTCCCGCATGTCACCTCCCTGTCATTTGATCTCTGTATTTATTTATTCATTGACTAAGTTGGCCATTCTTCACTCATGCATTCTTTAAATGTTTGCTCACCAGCATTTACTAGAGATATAAAGGTGCCTGAGAGGTTCTCAAGGAAAGCATAACGCTGTGGAGGAGACACCATAAGTGGGAGGGGCTGAGGGGTACGGGGAAGCAGGCCCAGGGGAGCATCACGAGTTGAATACAAAATACTTCCCTGGAAGATGGCATTTGAGACAAGCTTTAAAAGAGGCAAAGGATTAAATTTGTTATTGGAACTGGTGACGATCTGCCATGTAGGCTTAAATACTCTACTTCTGTAGTAGGATCAAGGAAGGACAGTAGTGAAGTGCTGAAGTCAAAGACAGACATGGCTTCTTACAAGTGGCTCTTCCAACAAAGAAGCCAGCCACACTGAATGTCTCCAGGGGCCACCCTTGAAGTGGTCTCAGTAGAGATGTCAGAAGGGACGCTGGACCCATTTCTGCAAGGGACTTGCCATCTGAGGGGAAAGCATGCATGTACTCAAATGGTCCAGTAGGAGGCAGCATGCTGAGGTGGGGGTCTGAGATCTGCTTTATTGTCTTGCTCTATCATTTTCTTGCCCGAAGCCTTGACTGTTTTTCATCCGTGAATTTGGGAAGCTAGACCCACTTTCTTGTCTCAGGAAAAAGGAAAAGGCAGTCTCCAGACTTGAGTCTTTCTTTCTTGGCTGTGTGACGTGAAAACAATTTCTTTCATCTGCCACTGGGAGCTTGTGTGTTATTTACTAAGGGTGCCAGGCACTTTTAGGGACAAACTCATATGTCCTATATCATCAAAGTGTCCTTTTCTTTTTGTTTTCAGCTAAAATTGTATAGTTCGTCTTGAGCAAGCCCAAGGGCATGTTGTCTCTGTCTACCACCTTTATGACTCAGACTCAGCATGCTCAGAGACGTCCTGTCCACTGTTTTTGTGAGGAATGCTGAATTTGCTTCTGTCCACAATCATTATAACATATACTGAGAATGCTCCAAAATGCTCCTGCCATTTAAACCTTTTAAACCTGTGCTCTGTGACTTTGAGCTAAGCATGTTCAAAATGTATCTGCCATTTTTCCTTCCTGAACTCTAATCTTAAACTGAGCATGCTTGGGAATGAACATGTCTCCAAAGTGCTTTTTAATATGAATATCTATAAAGTTTCCAAATAAAATTCCTAAATGTCCTTTTTGGGAGGAGGAAACCATTCACTTTAATTTGGAAATGACATCTATGTTTTCTTTGCCCATTGCCTTTCTCTACTCTTGTGTCCTAGCCAGTCTTATTTTGGCTTTGTACTCCCAAGATGCATTGCATCTTATTACCCAAGAGAGCTGCTCGAGAGTTGACAAACTCATACTCTTTGCCACACATCTGCATAGCTCTGCTCTTTGTTTTTGAATGGGGTGGGTGGAGTTAAGAGAGTTGACACAATAAGTCTCATTTTGATAGGTAGGTGCTACCTTCCAGCAGTCTGGAGAACTTCTTGAAGATTTCCAAATAGAGTCTGGAAACTCCTAAGTTGGATTCCTGTGAGAAGGGGCTCCTTGTGTCCTACCTTCTCCTCAGGAACACCCGGGGCTAGGAATTCCTCTGCTGTGAGTATGCAGAAGGTGATGAACAAACAGGAGACAGACTGGCCTTGGCTTCCAAGGGTAGAGTCCGCTCCTCTAGCATCCAGTCTTCCTATGATTTCTCTCCCACTGGCCAGCTGCGAGCCTATCTGTGGATATCACACCTGTTTCCAAATGCCACTGTTCTCCTCCCAGCCATCCCCTTCTTCCACAGTTCCACAAAGAACCTTTTCCCTTCCTTCCTTCCTTCCTTCCTTCCTTCCTTCCTTCCTTCCTTCCTTCCTTCCTCACTCCCTCCCTCTCTTCCTTCTTTCTTTCCTGCCTGCCTGCTTTCCTTCCTTCCTTTTGAGTATATATGTGTGTGGCTGGTATGCATGTGTGTATATGTGGATGCATGTTATTGGATGCATGCATGTACATCCATGTATAGGCTAGATTTTGACGGCAGTTGTCTTCCTCGATCACTTTCTATTTGAGTCATTGAGGCAGAATCGCTCAGAACACAGATCTTGTGATTTAGGGATCTGAGTCTTGATAGCAGCCTGCCCCAGGAGCTCCCCACCCCCACCCCATAACATCCCCCTGAAAGCTGGGATTACAGGCAGACAAACCTGACCAACTTATCCAAGTGCTGGGGATATAAACGCTGGTCTCCCTGCTTGGGCAACAAGCACTGTATCCAGTAAGCCAGCTCCTAGCCCAAGACCCTCTACTATGATCACATGCTGGCCGTGACAATGAAGCATACAGAAAACTCAGAGGGGTGAGCAGGATGTTGTGACTGACATAGCTGGGCTTTTTCTGGTGGACAACTTCTCTGCTCGCTGTTTTGATTTTTCCTTAGTCACTGGTTTATTTCAAATCTTTAACTAGTGGATAGTAATTTCACACTTCTGGGGTAAGAGAGTGAAGTTTTGCGGCACGTCCACGATGTGCAATGCTCGGAATGAGGTGTATCCATCCCTGTAGACATTTGTCAGCTGTTTGTGTTGAGAACACTTGAAACCTGCCTGCCAGGTGTTTCTTTCCTCAAGAACAGTTACTTTGCTATAATTCCATTTTCCTTTCTGCAGAGGGATTAAATGCAGATACCTGGCCATCTGAAGGGATGCTCTGGGCGACCAGCTCTTCTATTCTGGTCATGACAAGCCTCCTTAAGCACAACGTGACTAAGAATGTAGACTTCCAGTCTCCCTCTATGACTGTCTAATTATGTATCTTGGGCGGCTTCATTAACTTTTCTCTGCCTCAGATTTTTTATCTGTTCTCTGGAAGGGTGCTGCGTGGAACTTCACAGCATTATTCTTTTTTTTTTTTTTATTAACTTGAGTATTTCTTATATACATTTCGAGTGTTATTCCCTTTCCTGGTTTCCAGGCAAACATCCCCCTCCCCTACCTTATGGGTGTTCCCCTCCCAACCCTCCCCCCATTGCCGCCCTCCCCCACAGTCTAGTTCACTGGGGGTTCAGTCTTAGCAGGACCCAGGGTTTCCCCCCTTCCACTGGTGCTCTTACTAGGATATTCATTGCTACCTATGAGGTCAGAGTCCAGGGTCAGTCCATGTATAGTCTTTAGGTAGTGGCTTAGTCCCTGGAAGCTCTGGTTGCTTGGCATTGTTGTACATATGGGGTCTCGAGCCCCTTCAAGCTCTTCCAGTTCTTTCTCTGATTCCTTCAACGGGGGTCCTATTCTCAGTTCAGTGGTTTGCTGCTGGCATTCACCTTCACAGCATTATTCTTCGGGCATGAGGAGATGATCTGTGTGAGGCTCTCAGAACGTTGCTGGAATAGTAAGCATTCAGTATGTACCGCACATTCCAGAAACTTCCATCTCTGTTACTGGTCCTGAATTTGCCTTTTCTTTTTGCCTGTGATTTCAGATGCTCTTGTCTGCCAAAATCCCCGTTTTCCCTTGAGTTTACTCATGACCTCCTTCCTTGTGGAGGAGGCTGGAGATGGTCAGAAAACACCAGGACTTAGAGACAAACAGAGCTTCCCTGGCCCATGGTGTCCCAGAGCCGAAGTCCTCCGGGAGAGGACACTTAGTCTTCCTTTGTTTCAGCTCAAGTTTTTATTTTTTTTTTCATGAAGTGGAGCTATTATTTACTCAGACCTTGAGGCAAAAGGAATTTTTGGAAAAAGGAATTCCTGAATCAGGTGGTGGGGACTCAGTAGAGAGTGGGCACAGTTAAGCCTAATGTTGCTAGTTGTCTTGCTGACCCCCTACTTTTGGGGATTACTTATCTACTTTGTCTGGTCATCCTCACCCTGTAGTACTTACTTCATATCCTCTTTTTACCTTTCTTACTTTTCTTTTCTGTCTCCTCAACCTCCCCCTCCCTATTCCTTCCTTCTCCCCTGCTTTCTTCCTTTGCAACTCTTCCCTCTTTCCTTTCCCCCTGTAGGATGGTTATTGGGATCTTGTATCCACTTCGTTTGTAAGCAATGCAAAGCACCCTGTTTATAGAATTAGGTTTCCCTCAGGGAAGACTCCATACAGACATTCCACTTTGAGTAAGTTCAGTGAACCCTCCATAATAGGGGTTTGGTAAGACACGTTTGGTTTCCAGCAATTTATTGTATATTTACATTTAAATATATATAAATATGTTGATTGTATATTGTATATTTATTTTTAAAAAGATTTATTTGTTTTAAGTTATGCATATGTGTCTATGTTCATGAGTGCTTGTGTATCTAGAGTCCAGAAGAGGGCAATGGTTCCCCTGGAGCTGGGGTTTCAGGCTCTTGTAAGCTGCCCCATGTGGGCGACTGAATTGTGTGTGGCATTCTGCAGAGAACCAAGTCCTCTTAACTGCTAAGCCATCTCTCCAGCTTGAGACAGGATCTGGCCATCTAGTTTAAGCCAGATTCAAACTCTTGATCCTCCTGATTTCTATCCCAGGTCCTGGCATTCCAGATGTGTGTCACCAAGCCTGCTCTTCACTGGTAGATCATTGTGGTGGTTGACAGATGAATCTCTTATTGGTGTTTCTATTTGTGCATTCTTACCTCTAGACCACTTTTGACTTTACACAAATACTCCATCAACCAGTAGTGACACCAGTCCAAGCGTCTGGAGCTGGGTCGGAGTAGATAAAGGCTCATTCTTAGAAGCATCTTGGTAGTCAACATGTTCTTTCGCCTCCTTCCTATCTTCTCTGTGAAAACATGTGCCTTACCATTGTATTCTGAGAACTATCTCAACGGCCGGCCCTATGCTCTAGACATTTTCTCAGTCAGATAAAGCCTGGCTGTTAGTGCTTGGGAAGGGAAAGGGACAGTGGGGAGGAAGATCTGATTAGCACAAGATTTCCTAGCAAGGACACCACAGCAACATCCTGGAAGCTAGGCTAACCGGGCCTGGTGAAGACCACACCTCCTGCAGGGGCTCTGACCACCCTGCCTGACATCCTCTGCTGTCTTAGGTGTGGAACTTCTTTGGAATATGATGCTGTTGTACCTGAAGAAGAGTACTGGGGACCAAGGTACTAACACTGTAAGGTCAAGGCAGTGAGGCTAGACTACTGAGGCTGTGTCTGCCGAAGCAACAGATAAACACACAGAGTCTGAGGTTCTGGTCATGGCTGTCAGTCAGTTGAATATCACTGACAGGGTAATTTTGTTTATGTCGCTAAATTACTGTGGACCTCAATTTTCATCCTATAAACTTTTACTTTACAAGTTTGTTAAGATTGTTTTAAAAGTATAATTATAGGGCTTTCATTTTCCCTTCTCTCCAAAGAAGCACATACCCAGGCGGATGAATGGAGCCATTCTGGGTGAAGGAATCTAGACCAACAGGGTGCTGTGCTGTGACTTTTCCCTGCCATCCCTGCTTTCATCCATGTTTCCCATGTTGCAACATGTGCACAAGACCTTCCCCCCACCCCCAACAGAGTGTGAGCATTCTGCATTGCTTACCCTCAACATCGAACATTTCTCTGCATGCCTCTGTTCAGGGGTGACAGTGACGATATTGAACCATATGATTCCATCACAGAACATGTCAGATGGACATTTCTCAGTATGACCTCGTTGAATATCAGCCTTGTTTTGTACCAGAATCAGTTGTTAGGTGCTTTAAGCTTTTGGGTTCAATATAACTTTGGAGTAACACTTGGGGCTAACATTTTGAAAAATGCTTACCGGTCATATGTATAAGCGTATTCTTCAGCAGATCGTTGCAAACCCAAACATCCTTCAGAGGAAGAGGGACAATGAGGAGGGGCTTATGTTCGCTTTCAGCACAGTAAAGGTGAAAACAGCCAACGATGAAACATGGGTTCCATGCTCGACACCACATGACATTGGAGACATTGTTTCCTAAGGATATGAAACCAATGATCAGGAGCTCAGAGGCTTCAAACAAACAAAAACAACACTGATAAAAAACTAAAGAAAACAAAAACCCCAGAAGAAATGTATTCTTTCACAGTACAGGGCGTCAGAATCTGTAACAAGCTGTGGGCAGGGCCACAGCAATTCTGAAGGCCCCAAAGAAGAGAATTAATCTTCATTTCCCCTGTTTAGATATTCCTGGACTTGTAGCAGAATCACATCTCTATCCACTTGGTGAATTTTCCTCCTTTTTCTGTGTCTCTGCCAAGAGTGGCTTGTATAATGGATTTAGGGCCATTTAAAACACCCAGAGTAACCTAATGTCAAGATCTTTAACACAATTATATCTGCAAACAGGACAATATCCGCAAAGACCCTGTTTACAAGAAGGGAAAGTCACATTCCCTGGTTCAGAGAGTTAGGCTATAGACCTATCTTTTAGGAAAGCATCATTAAGTTCAGGGCAGGGGTCAGGAAAACATGGAGGGAACCTGCCAATGGCATATGGTTGGTAGATGGCTAAGCTATGCCAATGTTCTCCTCTTTGCTTGTCTGTTGCAAAGACCTAGGGGAATGCCTAGAGAGCTTATGGAACAGGCAGTAATCATCAGGGAACCTGTGTGTGAAGTGCATCTCACCTGTAGAGGGTTGTTCTGGTCTGTCTGTCTGAGGTAGTTATTAACTCCCACCACAACACTTGTAGGGGACTGGGAGCTAGTTTATATTCCTTGATATTTATGGAACAGTGAAGTCAGTGTCAGAAAAGTGGGGTGGGGTGTCTATAAGATAATAGTCTCATGTCCCTGTCCCTTTATAATGTTAATAAATTATAGTCTCACCGTGGGTCTCACAGGTTGCTTCTGTGCTTTGCTGATTTAGAGTGGCCCTGTCTGAAGGAAGGATGAAATAAATTAAAAATTCTCTGAGCCCCTTGAAGCCCTAGGGTTTTAGGAAAAAGTTGAATCACATTGTACATCCACAGTATCTAAGCATGTATTGTAACTGCCAGGGTAACGTGAAATAGAGGACAATCATGCTTTTTTTTTTTTTTTTTTTTTAGTTGGGTTAGAGCAAGAAACAGTTTACTTAAACTCCAATTAGAAGAACTGAAATCAGACAAGAATCTCTTTGTGAGGACAGAGGATGTCTCTCTCACGGGAACAAGGTCTGAGACAGGCTTCTCAGAGGAGGGTGTGAGAAGCCAACGGATAGGAATTAGGGTAATAGGATATTCTGAGTTAAGGAAGACTTTTCCAGTCATTGCAACCATAAAACCTTGCAACAGACAACATAGCAATGGACAATTTCATATTCGTGGTTTTATTTACCTATGGTCTGTAACAGCTTGAAAGGTTTAAATGCAAGATTCCAGAAACAATTTATAAATTTTAAAGTACATTCGTTTTGAGTTTGTACATCCTTTTTTGGTGTGTGTGCGTGATGTGTGTGTGTGTATGTGTGTGTGTGTATCTGTATGTATGTGCTGCTCACAGAACATCTCTGAGTGTTGGTCCTCAGATGCATTCTGAGTTTTGTTACAGAGGGTTTCTCATTGGCCTGGATCTTCACCAAATAGGCCAGGAGAACTGGCCTGCATTTCTCCATTGCTCAATTGTAGGCATGAAGCATCACATGAGTTCTCTGGGGCCAAACCCAGTTTCTTATACTTGGGAGGCAAGAACTTTACCAACTGAATGACCTCTCAGCCCTGAGTATGGTGGTCCCTGTAACACCCATCCTGGAATTTGAATGATCACTTTTAGCATAGCCATACTACCCACTCATTCGTGCAATTTGCAACCAAACAATTATTCGCTCATTTGTTATCTGAGTCTTTGCGTTGGTTATTGAGAGCTCACACTATTCGTTAGTATATGAGGCTCAGGGCTGTCTTCAGTCTCAGATATCCTGGAAGTCTTGGGGTATATCATGAATGGATAAGGAAATATTCTTGTGTGACAGGGCCTTGGACTCAATAAAACAGGCCAGACCATTAAGCCTAACTCATTATTTTATAGTCAATTGCTTTCATTTACCCAACTTGTTTAGAGCCTGGGATTTAAAGTCATCCAGTGCTGGGTTAAGTTGGTTTCCTCTTCTACTAGATTTTGACCTTGAACACCTTCTTCAACTTCCGAACACAGTTCCTGTGGCTGTCACAGAAACAGTACCTCTCCTTTGACACTGTATATACATGGATCAGATGAGTCAAGTGGAGGCCGGCAAAACTTTCCAAGGTCCTCAGCATTCAACAGGATTATATACAAGGAACCCACCCACCGTCATGTACACTGTGTGTGTAGTTTTAAAAAGTGCGAGGATGGAGCTCAAGACTCCCTGTGCTGTTAAATCAGTATTCCCACTGAGGACAAATTGAACTTGAGAGTTTTGTTGTCAAGCAAGGGCTGGTGAAGTGTTAGATTAGACACCCCCACACCCCTTTGTGTGATTGTGGGTCTTGGGCAGGGTGTTGGATGGTCCCTTCCTCCTGATTTCCTTTTGTTTTGGTGACTGCCCACAGGCATCTGAAACACCATTCAGAAGGCAGGAATTTGAGATCAGTTCCAAGCTGGAAGTGACTTTCATGTGACAGGCAGCACATGTCACTCTGTGACTCTGTAACTAATTTTCCCAGCCTAGGCAGCTCTCCAAATTCCTGGGATGTGATCAATTCTCCAGACCACTTTAGGTCAGGGGCGGGGGAGTGCAGGAGGGAAAGCTGCATGCAACTCAACCAGCATATGCAAACACTGAGCTCAAATTCACGTTTCCTTACTCTTTCAAGAAGCCCTTGTTCTTGTAAGAGACAAAGAGAAGCATTCAAAGTCAAAAGAAGTTTACAGCAAATGTTAGAGTTGGAATGGTAAGTGGTAAGCGTCTAGTTTATCTCTCTTGAATGGAAATTAATGGGAAGGAACTGGACTGTCTTTAACCTGCTCACGAGGACACGTTTGAGCTATCGCACTAAGAGGGTATTATATCAGGGATGTCGTGTGAATCTGAACACTGACTTCTAGCTTTCGCTGGATTCCCAGTTCATGGTGAAAACTTTTAGTAAGCTGTCTAACTTCTCAGGAAGCCAGTTTCTCTATTTCTAAAATTAGCTGGGTTCAGCATTCCCTTCCCTATTTATAATTATTTGAGGAATTTCAAAGTGTTAAGACTCACCATTGGTGGATCTTCAACAGCATTCACGATGATCTCCCAAGACTGTACAAAGCACAGTTATTTCTTTTGTTGTTTCAATTCTGATTTGGCAAGGCAGGCTGCAATAGTCACAGTGTATAGATTAGGAAACTGAGGCTCAGATAAAATGTGTTGTGTAGCCACAACTCTTTGGCTGGTGAATTGAGTAGGTGTGAATACAGCCCAGATCCCTTGACATCAGCTCAGTGTTTGTTTTTAGTTTTCCAAGCTTGGCACTTAAGATTGTTGACAGGAGAGACAGGAGAGAAGTCTAGAGGGTCAGGAGAATGAATAGAAATATGTAGCAGTGGAAGGTAGGGCACAGAAGGAGGACCCACTAAAAAGTCCCTGAGGCCAGGGAAACAAGAGGTTCCCAGGTTCCAATGGGGATGACATTAGCTGAAATACCCAACAGAGGGGGAGGTAGAACCTGAAGAGACCACCTTCAGTAGATAGGCATGGTCCCCAGTTAAGGGATGGGGCCACCTACACATTTCACAAATTTTAACCCAGAATTGTTCCTGTCTAAAGGAAACGCAGGGACAAAAATGGACCACCCCACCTTGGGAGCCAACCCATCCACAGACACCAAACCCTGACACTATTGCTGATGCCAAGAAGTGCTCGTAGACAGGAGCCTAGTATGGCTGTCTTCTGAGAGGCTCCACCACCATCTTACTAAGACAGATGCAGATTTTCACAGCCAACCATTGGCCTGAGCCTGAGGAACCCAGTAGTAGAGTTAGGGGAAGGACTGAAGGAGCTGAAGGCGATTGATTATAACCCCATGGGAAGAACAACAGTGCCAACTAATTGGACTCCCCAGAGCTCCTAGGGACTAAACCACCAACCAAAGAATATACATGGATGGGTCCATGGCTCCAGCTGCATATGTAGCAGAGGATTGCCTTATCTGGCATCAATGGGAGGGGAGGCCCTTGGTCCTGTGGAGGCTTGTTGCCCCAGTGTAGAGGGATGCTAGAGGGATAAGGTAGGAGTGGGTAGGTGGGAGGGGAAGCACCCTCTTAGAGAAAAGGGGAGGAGGGATGGGACAGGAGGTTTGTGGAGGGGAGACCAGGAAGGGGGACAACGTTTGAAAGTGTAAATAAAATAGCCAATGAATAATAATAATCCCCCCCCCAATAAAAAGATTGCTGACAGGGCAAGAAGCCATATCTGACCAAGTTTGACACTGTTGGTAGGGATGTAAATTAATATAGCTATTATGAAGAACAGTATGGACTTTCTTATGAAACTAAAAATAGATCTACCATGTGATCTGGCCACTCCAGCTACTGGGAGTATTCAGTAGATATGGCACAACTGCATGTTCAGGTTTACCATGGCACTGCTCAAAATTGCCAAGACAGGGAACTGAGCACAGTGCAGAGTAATGCATGGATAGATAAAGAATGTTCGCGGTATGTGTACAGCAGAGCACCATTAGCCTAAGGAAAGAGCGACATCCTGTTATTTCAGCAACTGTATGGAACTCAGGCAAGCCAGTCACAGGAAGACAAGTAGAGTATGTCCTCTCTCATGTGTGAAAGCCACAAAAGTCAATCTGAAGGTAGACTATCAGTTGGCCCAGACCTGAATGGGTGGGGCTGGAAAGGGGGCTGCATTTGATCAGTATATGCCATGGCATGTATGTCGAGATCACATGAAGTCCCAGGACTAGGTGCAATTAGCATATACTAATAAGTTGATGCTGGAGAAACAAATCAGGTAGTAAAGTGCTTGCCACTCAAGCCCAAAGATCTGCATTGATCCCTATATCTATGGTGGTTCATAATTGTCATCCCAGCACCAGCAGAACAAAGATAGGAAGATTCCAGTGGCTTGTTGACCAGCCTATCTAGCTAAATGTGCAAGATCTAGGTCTCAGTGAGAAAGCTGGTGTCAGAACATACAGGGACCAATACCTGTGGAAGACTTTTGGCCTACACATGTATGTGTGCATGCATGCATATACACACACTTGCAGGAACATGCAAGTGAATGGCTAACATTCAGAACACTGAGCACATGATCCTGTTGGTGTCTCCAGACTTCCTTGAACTTATTTTATACTCAAGGTAGCCTTGAACTCTTGATTCTCATTCCTCTGTGTCTCCTGTGCTGTGATTACAGGCATGTGCCTCCACACCCCGTTTCTTCAAATGGCTTCAGCTTTTTGTAAATGGCATGTTATATATTTAGTGCAAATGTTGTCACATAGGAGCTCAGAAGGATAGAAAGGTGTTTGTGATTTATTGCTACCTTAAACAAATATTGATCAGTGGGATGGTTTGTATGGAATAGTTTTTGTATAAAATTGAAAAACCAGAGCAATGAATGGGGGAAGACATTCACACAGGGCTTAACAGTAGCTGTTGAGATGGCTCAGTGGTTTGGAACAGTAGCTGTTCTAGAGGACCTGGGTTCAATTCCCAGCATCCACATGGCAGCTTACAACTGTCTAACTCCAGTCCTAGGGGATCTGACACCCTCACACAGAAACATGTGCAGACAAAATATCAATGCACATAAACTTAAAATAAATAAATCATTAAAAATAGACAAAGAAAAGAAATCCAGAATTTAAAGAAAAAAAATGAAAGAACAGAAATGACCCATTTTCTATTTTTCACTTCTTCTTTTGTTTCTATTTTGATTAAAATGTTTTAATTGACTATAAGATGTGGTAATTGGTTTTAAAACAATGTTTCTTTTAAGGGTATGAAGGTGATGTTCTGTTTTAAATAGTGATTGGCTAACTAGTTTGTTTCCATCTGATTATTTAAGTAGACCCCTGAATATTTTTCAAACCAGACACACAAGTTGAGCATTCAGGAGCAATTGCTCATTAACCTTCTTTGTTTAATTAAGATAGCCCCACTCAACCATGCAGCTGTCAGTGGGATACAAGAGGATGTTGCCAGGTGAATTTGGGGCAAGGACCCCACATCTGCTCTAGGATTTTGCCAAAGTCTGTTCTGAGCAAGTAGCCTGGTGCCACTCACCTGCAGGGAGCTGAAAAGGGGAGCGGAGGCTGCTGTGGAGGAGGGTGGGGGCGGGATTTGCGAAGAGATGACATTTCCACACTTCCATGCCGACAGATGTGCCAGCCAACCAGTGAGGCTGGAGCGATGCGCAGAAACGCCTGCTGCTCTCAGTCATTTGTGAGTGCGCCTTCTGGGCACATCCCTGGGCAGGATGCTGTCACAATTTGGCAGCGAACCCACAGTCCCTGGGTTTACGACTTACAATACAGAAGGATCCCGGTGGGAGTTCTTTTTTTCTCTTTTCCCTAAGCTCAGTAGTGAGTCTAGAAACAGAGAAAATGGATGAGTGAAATGGCCTGCATAAGGGGCAGGGTCTGAGTTGCCTGAAGGTGTATTTTTTTTTTTTTGTCACATCTGTTTTACTCTTAGGGGAGAGGGAGGCCTTTCTTTGCCATTAGTAAACAATGTTTCCTTCAAGTAGGAGAAAGAGGTATTATACACAGCTTTATTTTAATTTTATTATAACATTTTAATTTTCTGTATTTCAGGGTATTTATTCTTAGGGTAGATTTTTTGTTCCAGTGAAGTATTTCTGTCCATCCTGTTTTTGAAAGTCAGTGTCTTTTAAACATGGATCAATTTTAAGGGAAACAGGGTCACTTAAAATGCAATCAATAATATACTTAACATGTAAATGGCAAAAACTTCAAAGTATGTTGTAAAGTATAATAAATATGGTCCATCCTGTCTACTTCCCTCTCTCCTTCCTTTATGCCTTTCTTTCCTCTCTCCCTCCCACTTCACCAGCCTGTCTTTCTGATAGACACACACACACAGACACATACACACACAGACAGACACACCGTCACAGACAGACAGACACATACACACAGAGACAGATAGCCACACAGAGACAGACACAGAAATAGACAGACAGACACAGAGACAGATAAACACACAGAGACAGACACAGAAATAGACAGACACACATACATACAGACGTAGAGACAGACAGACACATACAGACAGACACACAGACAGACATACAGACAGACACAGAGACAGACATACAGACAGACACATACAGACAGACATAGAGACAGACAGACACATACAGACACAGAGGCAGACAGACACACATACAGACAGACAGACATAGAGACAGACAGACACATATAGACAGCCACAGAGACAGAGACATACAGACACACGGACACACAGAAACAGACACACAGTCACAGACAGACAGACATAGAGACAGACACAGACAGACAGACACAGACAGACACACAGACACACAGAAACAGACACACAGTCACAGACAGAGACAGACAGACACAGACAGACAGACACAGACAGACACACAGACACACAGAAACAGACACAGACACAGACAGACATAGAGACAGACAGACACAGACAGACAGACACAGACAGACACACAGACACACAGAAACAGACACACACACAGACAGACATAGAGACAGACAGACACAGACAGACATAGAGACAGACACAGACAGACAGACACAGACAGACACACAGACACACAGAAACAGACACACAGTCACAGACAGACAGACATAGAGACAGACAGACACAGAAACAGACACACAGTCACAGACAGACAGACACACACTACATGTACACAACACACACACACACACACACACACACACACACACACACACACACACACACACACACAGAGTCTTGCTTTAGCCCAATCTAGCCTCAAACCCAAGATATTCCTGCCTGGTGGCTCAGCTTCGTAAGTATTGGGATTTTAAGCGTGTCAACAAACCTGGTATCGCCATATTCTTAAAAATACAAAACCCAGCAAATACTTTTGAACGAACGGTTCACACCTTGTCCTTGAAGGGCAATGCTGGCCTTGTGGCACTGAGTTCTGGGATGAAAGGCTAATATTAATGCAGGCCCAGTGTTGGGCTGCAGGGCACAAGGAGATGAGACTTGTAGGAAAGGGACGTGGCAGAAGCTCTTTCTTGCAGGCTAGTGCGGCTCTATTTTCACATAGAAAAAGTGTAGGTGGGCAGAGCCAATCCGGGTCCAGGGGAGATAGGCTGCTATGGCTGATGGTATGGAGTCACAGAAGCCTCTTACTTCTGCTGACTTGGATTTTCTCGGTGGGAGGAAAGGGGGCTGCAGGAATTGATCAATAAAACTCTCTTCAGTTGTGAGGACTTCACTTTCTTGGCATTTTTCCAATCAATTCCCCCACAGGTCGGTAGATGGCAGTAGAGGCTTTCAGAGTTGATGGTTGTCTGGCTGGGTTCACCTACCTCCATCTTCCCACCCTTCCGGACAGCCTGATGAGCAGGCAGCTGCTGCCTGAATTTATCCTTCCTGTCCCAGTAAGGAGCCAAAGTGAAAGGAACAGCACTAGCTAGGACTTCATACCCCAGCCTGTACACATAGAAGGAGATCAACTGGCCCGGGACTTCAGTTACTCCTTTCCTTGAGGGCGGGCGTCAGTCCTCAACTATTTTTGGTGTTTAACGTACAGATGTATGAGTAGGAGTGGAGGAAGATGCAGAAGAGGGATTTACCTGCAAAAGAGACACCATTTCTGAGAGCGACAGATGGCAGTTTCAAAAAGACATCCACGACATTTACTATTTCATGTTTGAAACAAACCCTCTGAGTTCAAATGATCTGAAGCTGTCTGTTTTATGAGTTGGATTAAGACAACCAAATCTTGGGAGTAGATGTGAAGGAATTCTGTTTAGGGTCACCGTGTTACAAGGTGATGATTAGAACTCAAACCAAACCACTGGAAACCTTCATGTCTTCTTCTGATTGACTAAAACTTGCCAGCAGGAACGTCCTACATTCCGGTCCTTGCTAGTACCTGGCCGAATTACAAACGGGAAATCATCTTTACTTCCTGTGAATCAGGCACTTATCCCCAACACCGAACAATGTTAATACAGAGGGAAAACAGCACACTATCCTTACACATTGCTTTGTATATCCTAGGAACTGCTAAATTACTTTAAAAATAATTCTTCCTAATTGCCTGTTTGTAGAAGATGTTGCTTTAACCCACTTTGCAGAGGAGGAAATGCAGTCACAGAGAAGGGGGAGGGGTTATGGAAAACACACATTAACATGCGCCAGATTGCGCAGCCAGGAGTCAAACCTAGATTCCAGGGCAGGCTCCAGTGTTCTTTCTCTTTTTAAAAAAATTATTGAAATTCTAGCACTCAGGAGGCAGAGGCAGGTGATTCTCTGTGAGTTCAAGGTCATCTTAATTTACAGAGAGAGTTTCAGGCTTTTCAGAACTACACAGTGAGACCCCTGACTGGAAAACAAATAATGGAATAACAAAAATGAAATTTTATTGTGATATATTTCATATTTTCTGTAACTCATTTATAGCTCACAATTTAGCGGGTTTTAGTGTACTTGACAGACATGCTCAAATATCATAATTAATTTGAGAATAGTTTCCGTCCCTCCAAAAATAAGACTACACTCATTAGCACTTAGGCAGAAGCATTTCTTTCTTTTTCCTTTTTACAGGTTAGAAATAGAGAGTCCTTTTTTACCATGTGACCAAGAACAAGGGGCTAGCTCTGCCCCCTTCTAAATGTTCTTAGCAAATTTATTTAAATAACTTTAGTAACAATGTATTTTGTAGGTTTGTAAGACTAAATTAGTTATCCCAAAGAACAATATATTATATAGAATTATGTATTATGAATTATAATGTAAAGTTTATATTATATGTATAAATTTTCCCTTTTGTTGAAATAGATTTTTTTCTCGTGTAATATATCCTGATTATGGTTTCCCCTTCCTCTACTCCTCCTAGTTCCTCCTCACCTCTCCTTCCATTTGAATCCACCTCCTTTCTGTCTCTCACTACAAAACGAACAGGCTTCTAAGAACTAATAATAGAACAAGAGCCAATACATCCGAGTAGGTCAAAACAAACAAACAAAATAGCCCAAGTAAAGGTACAAGAGACATATATGCAAAGACCCACTCGTTGGCACACTCAGAAATCTCATACAAACACAAAACTGTTTTCAAACACACACACAATTTATATATATATACATATATATCTAAAATATCTATCTATCTATCTGTCTATCTATCTATCTATCTATCTATCATCTATATGACCTTTAGGATTAAAAAGTGATGAAAAATATAAATTAAATATAATTAGAAAAATAACATAAAATAAAAAAATGCCCTGACATGGCATTACAAGACAAGGGACCTTCAAAGATACCATTGATTTCATTTTTTGTTCATCCACTGCTGGGCATGTGACCTACACTTAGGAGGAGTTTGCTTCCCTTTGGAGAAAACTTACTTTTCATTTGTAAGTGCCTGTCAATTGGAGATTGTTTCCGGGTTAGGATGGGGTGTGTATCCATTTGTGTTTTAGCTCTAGCACTCCATCTAGGACCTGTGCAGGCCCTGTGCACGCTGCCTCAGTCTCTGAGCTCATGTGTGTGATCCTGTTGCAGGTCTTGATTCTTGGTGTTCTTCATCCCCTCTCTGCCTCTTATGCTTTTTCCGCTCCTCTTCCGCAGAGTTCCCTGAGCACTGAGGAGGGATTTGATAAGAGACAACCTCTTCAGAGCTGAGTGTCCCAGGATCTCTCACTCGGTAATACCTAGCTGTGGGTCTTCATATTTGTTCCCATCTGGTGCAGGAGGAGACTTCTCTAATGATGTCTGAACAAGGTGCTGATCCCTGAATATAGCAGAATGTCAGTTGGAGTCATTTTATTGCCCTTCCTTCCTTCCTTCCTTCCTTCCTTCCTCCTCCCTCCCTCCTTCCTCCTCCCCCTCCCCTCACTTTCTTTTAGAACAGTAGTATTTGGTTTTACCTTAGGTCTCTGGGCTGTCTAGTCTCAGGTTCTTGGTCACCTAAGCAGTGTCCACGGAGTGGGCCATTTTCTTGATAGCTTTTCCCACAAGCCTTGTTTCATCATTGTACTAGCACATCTTGCAAGCAGGACACCATTGGTTTCTTGGTGTTTATGTTTCTCCTTTGGTAACATGGAGAGAACCTTCCTGTACCAAAGAAGTTAGCACAAGGGGTGAAGTTGTTATGTAGGCACCAGCCCGGCTTCTCCGTGTTCGATGGGTTGTGTCGGTGTTGTCTTCAGCAATGGGGCCTCGGTGTCAGTTTGTGGAGAACACCTGCAGTCTTGGGAAAAGCCTGGGTTATTTGGGAGTTCCAACGGATCCCCTTTGGCCAATAACTCAATTATATGTAACCATTCCTCATACTGGAAACTTCGTTTGGTGACAAGAGATGTCTGGTTGGGGTTCTGCCTCCCCTACTATTTGGCAATTTTATTTAAATCACTTCGTATTGTATATATTTTAGGAAGCTTCTACTATATTAGGTTTTTATATTGTCTCTCAAATGACCCTTAATTTTAGCTGTCTCTGTATTCCTTCCCTTGTCCCCCTCCTCCCTCCTCCTCCCAACTTGATATTCCCATTCTGGTTCCCCTCCTCCCATCTACTCATAATTATCTATTCTATTTCCATTTTCTATGGATAATTATCTACCATACTCCACCCTTAGCTCCTTAATCTACACCCGACCTCTGTGGTTCTATGGATTATAGCTTGGTTATTATTGACTTAACAGGTAATATCTCTTTATAAGTGAATACAACTCTTTCTGGTTCTGGATTAATTCACTCAGGTTTTTTTTTTTTTTCTAGTTCTAACCATTTACCTGTGACTTTTATAATTTCAATATTTTAACAGCTGAGTAATAGTCTATCGTGTAAACATACTACATTTCCTTTTTCCATTCATCTGCTGAGGGATATTTAGGTTGTTTCCAGTTTCTGGTTATTATGAATAGAGTGTCAACAAACACAGTTGCTCAGTGTCTCCGAGATAAAATGAAGCATCCTTTGGGCATATCCCTAGGAACGGTATAGCTAGGTCTTGAAGTAAATTGATTCTCATCTTCTTGAGGAATAACCACACTGATTTCTAGAGTGACTCTACAAGTTTTCAGTCCCCCCAGTGATGGATCACTGTTCCCCTTACTCTGCATCCTTGCCAGCATAAGAAGCCGGACATTTGCTTTGTTGATCTCAGACATTCTGATGGGTGTAAGCTAAAATCTTTAAGTAGTTTTGATTTGCATTTTTATAATGACTAAGGATGTGGACCATTTCTTTAAGTATTCCTCAGGCATTGGAGCTCCTCCTTTTGAGAATTCTTTGTTTAGATCTGTACCCTATTTTAAAACTTGGCTATTTGTTTTCTTGATAGGCAGAGGGATTCTTAAATATTCTAGTATTTTCCATGTTAATGGATGATGCATTATTTCTCCTTTTCCAGAGTTGTTCTGAATTCAGGATGATGGTGCATAGGTTATTACACTATAGTAGAACAAATAATGGATAATGGACCCTGACACAGCATGAGTTTAGGGAGGGGTGTGTACAGAGAAATACAGAACTTTAAAGGAGGAGAGGGGGGAAATGAGGGAGGGAGAAGGAGAGAGAGAACAGGGAGGGGGGTTGTATAGGACTTACACTGTTTCCTGTTTATTAAAAAGCTGTGAATATTTAGGTCAGTTACTTCTGAAAATTAAAGCAATGTTCATAGTGCTTACGGAGGGGCCTTAGAGCTAGCGTGCGAGGGGAGCTTATCAATCCAGGGCCCCTTTCACTTCCTGGGAAATGTGATAGGGATGAGTGGGCAAGGGCTGTGGGTCCAGTCTGGGAACAAAGAGGGACAAGTTCCAACTTTCAAGGACAGTGGTAAAGAAATTCAGTTGGCTCCCCTTCTGTTCCCAGGGCCAAGTCTCTGTGAGACACACACCGTGTCATTGGTGAGGTTTATCTAGAGTATGAGAGACTTGAGTTACAGAAACTTCTAAGCAACAGTAAAATGACCGAAGGGCCCACAGCTGGGGCTTCACTGTGCTGCACAGGGCTGCTCCAGCTTCTTAAAGTTATGCTGTTTACAGAGATCCCTAACAGCTGGCTGCAAACCAGGGCCCTAGGAGAATCATTTCTGGGAGAATTCTGAAGACCATGTTGAAGGAGTGGTTAGAAAATTACAGTTTTCTCCTTTTTCATGGCACCTTAGTAATAATAGCTGCTCCCCCCACCCCCAGTGCCTTCTCAGAACCAGGTGGTCTGCTGTGGGTGTTTCCATTTAAATCTCTTCTTAAAGCCTGCCTGGCTTACGCTCTTACCTCCTATTAGCAACACCTGAAGAGGGAAGGATGCTTGCCTCAGGCTCACATAGCTTAGAGGCTGACACTGATGGAAGGCTAACCAGAGGGACTGCCTTAGCCTGCTTTGTCTGGAATGTTCTTGGGTTTGAGTCTGAAGTTCCACATCCCAGTAACCACCCTAAGCTCATATGTAGAGTTGGTTAGTGCTCTTTGGTCCTTCCTGAGATGGCAACATGCAGTTTGGGCTCCCTCTGAGCTCCAGTTGGACATGGTATACTTCTCTCTTCTTGTCCCCTAATATGTATTCCTTTGTACAACTCAGAGCCTTGTCCACCCAGTTGTTGCCTGATTTCTCCTTAGGTAGTTGTTTTTTTTCTGAAGCAGGCTTCTTACTGTTTATTTATTTGTTGTTTCCCTCAAGTACACAAACCACAGATGACTACATACAGATCTGGAGGACTGGACTTCGTGTCTAGCTGAGCTGCTCCTAACTATGCCCCAGGGAAGTTCTTTACTTCCCTAGAGCCTCTGCTTCCTCATCTGAGAACAGGATGTCAGCCATATTGGCTACCCAACATTTAGCTTAATTCTCATGTGTGAGATGTGAACACAAATTTTAAACCTAAAAGGGATGGCATGTTGTAGCTACTGTCACTATTGGGTGGCTTCCCCGGTCCCCTGCTTCCCTCAGGAAAGATGAATGAGTTCTAGGACTGGGGGGGGGGGATCCTGGCTGAGTATGGGAGGTTTGGAGCCTGCCAGCCGGGCTACCTGTCTATTGTTTATGCTGACTTTTTTAATTTGTATTTTTGCAGATTTAGAAATTGAGTTTTTTGGGGCTCAGTGGTTAAGAGTGCTTCCTGCTCTTCCATAAGACCCCAGCTTAGTTTCCAGCACCCACGTGGGGCAGCTCAGTCCTGCACTACCTCCCATTTCCAGGAGGTCCGACAACCTCTTTTGGCCTTTGTAGGCACCTGTACATACATACATTTTATGTATACATACATACACACATATATGTATACATACATACACACATACACACATATACACATACACACATACATACACACACATACATACATACATACATACATACATACATACATACATACATACAAACAAATATAAATACAAATCCATCATTTCAAAAAATTGAGAGTTCGGTAGCAGCTGACACATAAGTCTTATGTCTGGCCTGGCTTCACACTTGATGAGGGGTGTGGCATCTTGTGTCTTCAAGTTGGCACCTCTATTAAACAGCTGGAAAACTGGGACACAGTATTATTAGGAAGATTTTGCAGCACTGAAGGAATCAATGAATGGGGCATACAAAGCAGAATTGCTTGGTAACAGCTCTCAATGCAATTAAGCTAACTTGTAAAGAACCACGGCCAACCTTTCCTACAAGGTGCGGCTTGTGAAGAAACACTTTAAATGATCCAGACTGTAGTGTTTTATGTGGGTCTCATATCTTTCTGTCTCTAATTCTTTTCGCTCCTGAGCATCTCTTTGCTTGGTTAGTTCCAAATTAACCCCGCTCTTATTCTGGATGTCACTACTTGCCAACTAAGCTCAGATATGAACCCTTTCTGATACACTTATTTTACAAGTACAGAAATAGGGCATTTCTCATGTGCAAACACATCCAGTTTGGCTCTTTCTCATTCTCTACATTGTTTTGTCATACAGCCATGCGAAACTCTCAGTCTGCTGTGTTGTTATTTTTTTCCTCCCAGGTCTCTTCTGCAGAAAGACTGAAGATTCCTCATTGGGATTTTAATTTTATTTTTTATTTGCATTCCTTCTGTTAGTGATTCTCACTTAGTCTTTGGGCTTTGATTATTTGTGTCCCGTGACTCTCTAATTTGTGTTTCTGCTTTAAATTTCTCTCCTGATCTCATACATTCAACTGCCGGAATAGTATCCTCACTTGAAATGTCTTATGCTGCACTCTGACCCAGGCCTTGCTGGTCCCTCTTCTGCTCTCCTTTTCTTAGCTTCTTATTGCTGGGACTTCAACTGTTAGATGCTTCTAGGATTCTCTCATCCTCACTCTTAATCTCCAGAAACCATTGTTATTAATTTTAAATTACTCTATTTCCTTGAAATTAAAATACAGTTTATATCACTTTTTAATATTATTTATTATTTAATGTATGTGAGTACACTATAACTGTCTTCAGACACACCAGAAGAGGGCATCAGATCCCGTTACAGATGGTTGTGAGTCACCATGTAGTTGCTGGAAGTTGACCTCAGGACCTCTGGAAGAGCACAGTCAGAGCTCTTAACTGCTTAATATCTCTAAATTAGGACTGTGTACCACAGGCAGCGGATGAGGGATAAGATACCACACACTTTGCCCTTCCCCATCCCCCACTGTTGACACTGGTCAAAGTCATCATCATTTCTCACTGGCGTGACAACATGGTCTCTGAGCTACCTCTTGCAATCTGTTGTCTGTTTTCCAGTGGCAGTTAGGGTGAATATTTTAAAGAAACACCTTCCCATGTCACACTGTCACAAAGCTGCTAACCCTGCATGGCTGACCGGATCATATGAGACCCAGGTGCTCTCTCCTCTGACCTCATCCAACTCTGTTTCTCCCGCAGGCTCTCTTCTCATACCACACACACGTCGCTTCTGTCCTTCAAGCAATTCAGATTTGTTTCCCTCTGGGGTCTTTCCCAGCATCTGTTCCCACTCTTATGATACTCTACCTCCATATGCACTTGGTTAACCTTGACCTCATTTGGGTTTGCTCAAACACCAGCTCATCAATGAAACCTATTTGGCTTTAATTAACATTACAACTGGCTCCTTATCCCAGACTTATCCCCTATTTTATTTTTGTTTTCTAAGCACTTATCGTCCTATAGCATACTTCAAGGTAAGGGATTTTTGCCAGGTTTATTTACCAATCTACCCCAAGCTCTTAGAGGAGTTATTTAAAAAACATGGCTGAATGAATCAGTAACTGTTCAAAGTCAACAACACTAGCAGAAATCAGACACCAAAAAGGCATGCATACATCCTTCTTTGAGATACTGGCATGGCTTGGGAAACTATAACAAATATTTCTTCCTTCTTTCCTTCCTTCCTTCCTTCCTTCCTTCCTTCCTTCCTTCCTTCCTTCCTTCTTTTCTTCAAAATAAGGCTCCCAAGCTGATGCTGTTATTGAAAGCAGTGATGGGGTAAGGGCTGAACAGGTTGTCTCATGAAGAACAGTGACACCAGCATCTTCGGTCAGTTTACCTAAGCTGGAAGCTCAACCTAGGTGACAGCTTTCATCAGCAAATCCTGTATGATATATGGCTTGGAGAGAGAACTCACAAAGATGACTGCTTGTGTCCTAGCTCTTAAAAGAAGAGTTCATCATAATATGGGGGTGCTGAGCCATGCAAACTTCCATTGGTGATGACTTCTCAAGCCTTGCTTAGTGGCAGTTATACTGGGGGAAGATACTTAAGTGTGGTCACTGATGGTTGCATGCTATGGTTCTCTGAGAAGCCAGCTGGAGAGTGGAGAGATCGAGGCAGTTATAAGATAAGCAGCATGAGATTCAGAGCCCTTCTTTTCTTTATATCTCTCCTATTTCCATTCTTTCCCAGCCCAAATGGCCTCCAGGTGAGAAAACAGAACTGAGAATTAAATTTAAAAGTTTTATTCTGCCATTTCTCATAACTTTGAGCAAATAATCGATCTTTTTGGCCTTTTTCATGACTTACAAAGTCTCTTTTTATCAGATTTGTTAGAGCGGATAGCTTTAATACTTACTAGGTAGATATGATACTCTCAATTGTTTTTGTTTTTGTTATTTACATTTTTGAGATTATAATGGCATCATTTCTCCCTCTCTCTTTCCTGTCTCCAAACCCTTCCACATACCCTTTTCTTGCTTTCTTCAAATCCATGCCCCCTTTCCCCATGTATATATGTATGTATATGTTTTTAGGCTGACTATTTGACACCGGATAATCAATTGGTGTGCTCTTCTTTGGGTAAGACTATTTCTCCTACCTTCTGCTTCCTTATTTGCCCATAGTTATTTGTGTATGTTGAGGCCTCCTCTGCTCCCCCCCCCACCCGTCCACTTTGACAAGTTTATTGTTGTTGTCTCTGTTCAGTTCGTTTTAAGGTAGTTATATCGGTGAGATTTTATGGAAGTAACTTCTGTTGTTACTAGAAGACACACTCTCACAGCAAATTCTCTGATCCTTTGGCTCTTACAATCTTTCCAAACCCCCTTTTGCAATGCTATTGAGCCTTAGGTATGCTAGTTATTTTCCAGATGTGTCCATTGGGACTGGGCTCCGCACGTCTGAGTTCGATTTGTTGTAGTTTTCTGTCTTCATTTGTTGCAAAGAGAAAGTCCTTAGTGAGGGGGGGAGGACTGTGCTTATCTGAGTATATAAGGATAAAGCTTTGAAATGATGTTAGGGATTATGCTGGTTTAGCAGATTAGTAGCTGTAGGTTTGTCTTCAAGATTCATGACTTTACTAGCTTTCTCGGTAGTTGGTTAAATTTTCAGACCAGGTATCGTTTCTTTCTTGTTGATTGGGCTTTCCCATTAGAGAGCTGTTGGTTACTACCAAGATAATCATGCCACTACTGCTCTCTTAGGGTTTTGTGCCATGGTGGTATTTGTAGTGGTTCATAGGCATCATATTTCAGTCGGATGGTTAGTTATTTCCCTCCTTTGGAAGCATTCAGGTTAATTCTAGTTCAAGAGCCTCTGGGCTCTGTGTCGGAAGTACATGGTTTCTTTAGCAATAGGGACCTCTGGAGTGTAATCAAAGGCAAGTGCAATAGTCTGTAAAGTTTTGGGAGTCTCTCGGACAACCCTGACTAACAACTCACAAACAAAGCTTCTTGTGCCCAGTGGTTTTTTTTTTTTTTTTTTGTTAGATGTTTTTGGTTCTTGGAGGGAGAACTGTCAGCCTAGATTCTCTCAATTTTTTAAGATTAGGGAGTATATTTTTATCTTTATTTTCTAGATAATGATGCTCCTACAATTTTGAGAATTCAGGCAAATCAATTTTTTTTCTCTAAAGTTATTTGGCTTTTCTGTTTCCTGACCCTTTGAAAGTTTTAAACTCCACTAATACACATACACATACACATAAACACACACAGGCTCTACTAATACACACATATATGCTGGAAATTATAGAAAGAGTTTTTTTAGAATTAGAAAATAGAAGGCAAGAATAAAACTGTTTAAAAAAGAAGATGTGAGTACCACGTTATTTGTTCATGTGTGCGCTGAACATCTTTGCAGTTGGTGTGACCCATAATTTATATTTGAAGTTTACAACACTTTGTACATGACTTTTGAAATACATTTTGTAGCTCATGTTAAAAAAAAAAGTTCAAATTCTGAAAACAGTTCACCCCTTCATGTGGGTCTGTATGGTGCCGTGTGAAGAACTCTACTGTGCTTATCTTTAAAATGGTCTGTGGTGTTCTTCATGGAGATGCTTTCGCTTGGAATAAAAACCCTTACCTGGAAGACATCTGCCTACTTGCTCTTTTAAGACTCAAAGCAACCAATATCACTAGATGAAATGCCGAGGACTGAACCCAGGGCCTTGCCTATGGTAGACAAGTGTTCTTCCAGTGAACTGAGTCCCAGTGCTTCTTCATTCCCGGTAGAATTAATCACTACTAACAAGTTTTACTGAAGGCCCATGCCTACTATTTCCAGAGAAGATACCTTTGTGCTGTCTAATGTGGGGTCTCCGGAGTATAGATCGGTGGATGTCACTTTTGGGCTATCAGAGAGAACAAACTCAGACAAATCTCAGAGGTAGGGCAGATTCTGATTAAGAACGGCTCCTTCTTGAAGGATGCCAAGGTTGTTACTGTCTTGAAATAATTCAGTTTTGCTAAGAAGGCAAAGAGGGAGAGGAAGAGCAGGGGGAGGGAGGAGGGAAGGAAGGGAAAGAGAAAGAGAGAGGCCCAGAGGCTACGGCCTTCTGGAAAGTGCCCCCAAGGTATGTGAGCAGATGCGAACATTAGTCCCAGGAGCTTAATGATACAGCACTTAGGATCCCACCCAGTAATTTACTGGAGCATTGATAAGACCTTCCCTGTACAGAGGTTACTTATCAGCTGTGTGAAAAATAACTAAGAATGAGGAAATGGACAGAAAAAAAAAACCCTGCCAAAGTCATCTTTGTGTAAAAACCTACAGAGTAAAACTATTTTATGGCTGTGGCACAGAATTTCATTCTTCCTTAAGACAATTCTAACTTGGCAACCTGGTTTCCAAAGACACAGAAGATTAAATGCTGAAAGCCAAAAGGATGAGGACACGAGATCTGTAAGATCAGACTGGACAAGCTACATGGAACCCAAATACTGACAGAAAGCAGTTAGTTGTGCATAGGGAAGCCTCAGTCAGGAGCAGCCTCCTGAGCTTTTGAGCATGGGTATTGGTGCATTATAGTCCCAGAAAATGAGTGTGGCTGTTAGAACAAAATGAATGATGTCCCTTATCAATGACTCATTCTACAATACACCTAACAGTCTCAGTCTACAAAGCTAAAAGAGATAACACCACCTTTTCTGCCAAAATAGATAAGGTATTTAATTACACTTTAAAAAAGAAATAAGAAATTGGATGTTGTCATTCCTCTTTCTTCCCTTCTTCCTTTCTTTCCTTCCTTCTTCCTTTCTTCCTTTCTTCTCTCCCTCCCTCCATCCCTTTCTCCTTTTCTTCCTCTCTTTTGTTTTTGAGATGTGGTCTCATTTGACAGCCCAAGTTAGATTCAAGCTTATGACAACCCTCTTGCCTCAGTTTCACAAGTATCATGATAACAGGTATGCATCAGTAAACTGGGGTTGAAATATATTTCTCTTGATAGAACTATGTTAGTGAAGTATAGTTAATACTACTGTCTCAGAAGGTAGCTGCTTTCAAGAGGTGGAGCAGAACCCTCTAGTTTGAGGGGCATAGAGCCTGAGAAAGAAAAGAGCAGCCAAGAGATAAGAGTTATGGAAAGGACAGTAGGTAGGACAGTTCTGGGTCATGAGTTCTGGCTTCCTCATAGTTTCCAGAGAATGTTGGGGTCAACATATTTGGAGGTGCTCACAGAGGTTAAACCACAGAGGGCCTTCTATGTCAGTGGGGGCACAGAGAAGGGTTAGAGGTGTGAACTAGTCAGATGCATGTTTTACAGTTAGCATGCTGATCATCATGTAGGTCAAGATGGAGGGTAGTATGAGCAGATTAGACATTTGACTATTTTGTCTATTCTTAGAGATTCTCAGGTGTCACTGAGCAAACAGACCAGCAGGATGATTGTGGGATACTCAGCTCTTCGTTTTAGTCTGATGAGGAAATCGATCGGGTTGGATAGCGCTGTGGGCATCAGGATGTGTGGTTCCTTCCATTGTTGGCTGTTTGTATTTGGTCTTGGCCATTCCTTTCTCTGAGCTTTCTTTTTCCTCCCTCTCTCCTTTTCTCCTTTCTTTCTTTTTCTCCTCCCCTTCCTTCTCCTCCCATTTCTCTTTCTGCTTTAAGTTTTGAGAGAAAGGGTCTACTTGCTTCCCAAGTACTGGGATTTCCAACATGTTCCATAAACTTTATTTCGAGGCCACAATCCTCAATCTTCCTCGCTCATGGGGCTTTTGTGACAGAGTCAATAAACAAAAGATGGACAATTGCTTTATTAAAATATGTATTAGTCTCCCCGGTTGACATGTGTCTTGCAGGCATATGTACTAATAAAATGTGAGCCAGTGCTCAGCCCACTGAATTCTGACAAACGTCTTGGATCTGTGTCGGAGAATCTTGGTTTGCCTCCAAGATCTATTTTCTGCCGTCCGTCACCTGCTCTGCCTCAGGATGCTGAGTCTAGCTGCTGTGTCATCTGAGTTTCAAGCTCTCTGGCTTCAAGTTGCTTTAGAGGTCAGAGGAGGACAGATCGGGGAGAGAAGTCAGGGCATTTGGTCCACTTGCTGTTGGTCTGACAGGCCATGGCTCAAAGCAGCTCTTTTCCCACCACCTGCAACTAAAGTTTCTGTTGAGCATCTGCTTAGTGTGATGGTGGCTGCTTGCTATGACTGGCCCTTGACTTCACATCATCCTTTTCTTGTCCTACCTCTGCCTTTAATGTTATGAAGTTTTCTTTCCCCAACACTTCCTCCTGAGTGAGCTCTTTTGTGGCAGACGCCGTGGAGTTCAGTGCTTTATCACAGTTCATGTTCTTGGGGTCTATTTAGAGGACTTTTGTGGTTGAACTTTCAACCAGCTTAAATTTTTTGGATAGGCCTTTCAGTTCTTCTTGAAGCTGTGGGATTAGAAATTTATAGATCCTGGGCTCAATGCCCTAACATACCAAACATCCTTTCCCTTCTGTTAAAACCTACTTTTTTTTCCTTCAGGGAAATTTTCATGTAAGAATTCATCTGTTTTTTTTTTTTTTTTCTTTAATGGTACTGTCCGATGAGTTTTGAAAAATTGAGTAAGGGTGTTCACATACCCACCATGATGGCTAAGAGTATTTCCATCACTTCAGAAGATCCCTTGTTCCCTTCCTAGTCATTCTGTCTTATTTGATCACTGATCTGTCTCTACAGATGAACCTCGTCAGTGATTTATCCTAATAAAGTTGTGAGGCATTACTCTTTTATGCTTGACCTCTCCCGCTGTGCAGATCCTTCCTACTGCCTGGCTCATAGTTCATTCCTCATTACGGCTCTGGGTCGGCTTCCTCACTTGAGGAAGGACACGTGTGTTCCTGTCTATTATAAGCAGAGCTTATAGGACCGCTCATGCACAAAACTTTATGGTGTCAGACGGTTCTCCAAGGTGTCGATGTCATTTTACCAGAAATGCGTGAGGTTGCAGTTTACTTCCTTGACACCAGTTAGTATTGTTAATTTCAGGTGCTCTAATGGATCTATAGTAGTGTCTCATTGTTATTTTAATATAAGCATGCTACCTTATTTCTGAGTACATTTACAGGTGCATACTGGCCATTCATTTTTGTGATTTTTGTCTTTTTTTTCCCCTTTCTGGAGCTGAGGACCGAACCCAGGGCCTTGAGCTTACTAGGCAAACGCTCTACCACTGAGCTAAAGTCCCATCTCGTGATATTGGCCATTTGTAGGTTTTATTTTGTGAAGTGGCAATGCAAATGCTCTGCTCATTCTTTTGTAGGGTTTGGTGCACTGTTGACCTGCAAAGTTGTTTGCATGTTTTGCATTCAAGTTCATTGTCAGATTAGGAGGGCGTTTTGTTTGTTTGTTTGTTTGTTTGTTTTAACAGACTTGCTATTTCATTTGTTGGCTGATACCTTGGAAAGTAAGAGTTCTCATTCGGATGAGATCTAACATCAATGCAACTTTTCTTGATGTTACGTTTTTCTTGTTCCTGAAAATCTTTTTGTAGCCTAATGCTATAAAAATGTCTCATGTATGCTCTTCTAAGACTCTTATAAATTCAGCATGTTATTTTATTTTTCTTAAAAGCATCTAGTTATTCTAGCACCAATGTTGAAAAAGGCTATTCTCTTGTTATTGGGTTTTACAATGCATGTTGGTTAAATATCAACTATCTACCTCAGGATAACCTGTCTTATTGCATAGATTTTTACATTTATCCTTATGTTCACCTAATACCATGTTATTGTAATTTTTTCACCATCCTTTAATTCAAGTATTGCTTATATTCACATTCAACTATGTTCTGTTTGACAATATTGCTTTTGCTATTCTAGGCACTTTGACTTTCCCATATATGTTTTAGAATAGTTTGTCAATTTGCATGACAAATAATCCCAGGAGGAGGATTAAAGATTAAGATATTTGTTTACTTTTAGTTTTTGTGTGTGAAAATTTTTCCTGCATGCGTGTAAGTACACCATGTGTATGCACTTCCCATGGAGGTCAGAGGAGGGCATTGTGTTTCTGAGAACTGGAGTTATAGACTGTTGGGAGGTAGCATGTGGGTGCTGGGACCTAAACTCTGATACTCTACAAGCAGCAAATGCTCTTAACTTCGGAACCATCTGCCTAGGCCCCTCCCAGGGACATTTTGAACACAGGCCTTTCTCCACATTGCTAATCCATTCCTAGTTCAGTCATGTTTTCCCTGTTTTAACAAACCACCTCTAGTTAAAAATACAGGGATGACTTTAGCCAAAATTTGCAGATAAGGGGGAGATAGAACCTGTAGAGACCACTTCCAGTAGATGGGCATGACAGGATGAAGCCACCCACCTATCTCAAAGCTTTTAACCCAGAAATGTTCCTGTCCAAAGGAAAGACAGGGACAAAAATTGGAGCAGAGACTGAAAGGGGAGCCGTATGGGGACCACCCTACCTGGTGATCCATTCTGTCTGCAGACACCAAACCCAACACTGTTGCTGTTACCAAGAGGCTCTTGCTGACAGGAACCTGGGGTGGCTGTTCCTTAGGGGGTTCTGCCAGCACCAGATGTGAATGCTTGGAGCCAACCATCAGACTGAGCTTGGGGACCCCGGTTTGGGGAGCTGGCCAAAGGACTGGAGGAGCAGAGGGGGATTGTAACCCCATAGGAAGAACAATGTTGACTGGCGGGAGTACCCAGTGCTCCCAGGGACTAGACCACCAACCAAGGAGTGTACAGGGAGGGATCCATGGCTCTAGATGCATATGTAGCCTTGTCTGACATTAATGGCAGGGGAGGCCCTTGGTCCTGTGGAGATTTGATGCCCCAGAATAGGGGGAATGCTGGAGCGTTGGGGTGGGAGAGCAGCCTCATGAGGCAAAAGGGAGGGGGAGAGGGCAGATGTGGGGTGGGGGGCTTGGTGAGGGGTAACTGGGAAGGGGGATATCATTTGAGATATAAACAAATGGAATGATTAATAAAAACATTCCCCCAAATTAATGTTGGAATTGTGCTGCTCTGCTAATCAGTTTCAAAGAATCGGTCATCTTAAGACTATTGAGTCTTTCAGCCCATAAACATTAGTTGTGGACTCATTTAGATATTTTTAATGGCAATTTTGATGTACAGTTTGTACCCAGTGCTCTGGGTCCCTCATGTTCTATGTTATGCAGTTACTGGTGTAAAAATGCCACCTGCAGCTGTTTGTTGCTGACATACAGAGGTACAATTTGTTACAAGATTTAAAACACTTTGCTCTTCTCTACCCCCAGTAAACCCATTCCTTAATTCAAAAGTTTCTCAGCTTAGCAGTTGTGTAAGCACCCTTCATGTATGACCAAGTCATCTGTAAAGATTTTAATTTTTTTCATTTTAAATATACTTACTCTTTAGTTCTCTTCTTACCTAATGGTAGATACAGTCTATGGCCTCTAGTGAAGTGCAGAATAAAAATGATGAGGGGAATCTATTTGCCTTCTTCTCCTCCAACTTAGAGGTAGTCTTTTATTATTGTGTTTGAGATCGGTTTTTTTTCTTAGATGCTTATTGGTACTTAGTTTGTTGATAGATATAAAACATTTTTTAAATTTATTTTTTTGCTGTGTGTGTATGTACCTGGGTCTTTTGCTTCATGTATGACTGTGTCTGGTGCCCAGGGAGGCCAACCAAAGACATCAGATCCCCTGAGACTGAGGTTAGAAATGCTTGTTAGCTGTCAGGTGAGCATGGAGGATCAACCCTGGGCCCTCGAAAGACCAGTCAATGCTCTTAAGCCTTGAGCCACCACTCCAGTCCCCTAAGAGCTGAGACTTTTGTCCTTTTCATTTCAGCTATCTTGACATCAAATGTATGCTTACATTAAAAAAAAAAAAAAACCAACCTGAGTTCTGGGAGATGTGTTGCCTTCATTGTCTCTAACCCTCCCACAATTGCCGATTAGGGTGTCTTTCCTAGCTCCCATCACGGATGACGCTCAGAAGATTTAAGCCCTTTGTCCCAGGCTACCTAGTTAGAAGACCTAGGTTCATCATCTGAAGCTTATTTTCTTCAACCACATTGTTGTACATCTTGTATATGGTAAGAAATGATTGTTGCCTGGTGAATCAAATAATTTTTTGATGACTGGTTGGTAGGATGAATAAATGCATGGATGAATACATCTGCGAATGAATGAAAGTTTTTTTTTCATGAATGGAACAGGTCCATCTAATGAGGAAAATAAAAGCCAGCTTGGAAACTGGCATATTGGGAAAGCCTGAAGGAAGGGAACCCAGGGGTGGGGGAGTACTTGCTAAAAAAAAAAAAAAAAGAAGAAGAAGAAGAACGAGAAGAAGAAAAGGAAGTCTGAACTATAAATTTACTTGACAGGGTTGCATCTCTGTGGCTTAGACGTTGGCCACTTCATCTTGGCATGATTCTTATATAACAGAAGGATGGAGAAATGGCCGGAAACTATTGCTTCCTATTACATAACTCTTACTATGTGCCTGACAGCATTTCTGATAGTGAGAACAGAAAGTATGCCTCTCTCTTGGGTGAAAGTCTTCAAGCCCCTTGCAGGCAAGGCCTGGGCATCAGCCGTTTGGAGCGTTAGAGTGCTGACTGATTTCCTCAGACAGCCTCAGGCTGCCTCCCTGTCCTGTGTCTCCACATTTCTCGAAAAGGAAGTGTCTTATATTCACTTTCATTACAAACTTTTTTTTAAAAAAAATCTACATTTGTGGTTGTTATGGAGGGATTTCTAGTGTTTGCTAGGTTGTGTTAACTTTAGCTTCCTTGCAGTTTGTCGTCTTGGTGATTTGAAGTTAGAGTTGACTTAGAATAGTTCTTGCTTGACTGGTTTGTATGTCAAAGCAAGAGCTACCTGTCAGGCACCACCGTGCTTCTCCTGAACCACCTTGTTAGGGCATTTAGGGTCAATCTTCAGATCATCCCTGTCACTAGTGCTTTCTGTTGGTGTCACTCTCTCTGATGATGGATGCTTGCCAACGTTCAGCAGTTGCTCTGGATCCATACATGAAACCCAACACAGGCTGGGGTCCTCCGTCATTATTCGTTCTGTATACAGGCCCCAGCAACTCCCTGTGGTTCAGTTACTGTCAAATCTTAGCCTTCTTTTACTGTGTCCCTATGCAATGAACCTTTCTATTGTCCCTCCATTTGCTTTGTGTCTCCGATATCCCTTCACCTTGCAGTTGCTGAAGTTAATGTATTCAAATGTACTACATGAAACTGTGCTGTTAGACTCTCCCAGTGCTTTCTGCTGCATGGAGAAGAACCAACCTCTTCTTGGTGGCCTTCAAGTCAAATGCAACCGGAACTGGCTTTGTACCATTCTTGTTTAAGATGGAGTGGCCTTGTTTTTGTTCCTTACACACACCCCACCTTAGGCACTTTGGTCTAATTCTTCTAACTACTGAACGAGCATTTTCTCAGCATTCTGATATGCTCCCCCAGTTCATTATTGTTCAGTTTCCATCTCAAGCATCACGTCCTCCCTTGTCCTATCTAAAGCTACCTTTTAGTCTTTCTTTACCCTGCTACACTCTTTTATTTCCTTCACACTGCATACAGTTATTTCTGTACTTCTGTCTATCTCTACTCATTCCCAGAGTCTTATCTCTGGGGTTGGTAAACCACTGAGGGTCAAATCAAGCATACCTGTTTTGTAAATCAAGTTTTGCTGGCACATGGCCTGGTCGATCTGTTTGCAAAGTATCAGGGCCCGCTTCAGCTCTCCAAGGGGATGCTGTGTGGTTGTGACAAAGACCATTTGGACTGCAAAGCCTAAAGCCTAAACTAGGTACTATCTTGTTTCTCACAAGAACATTTGTCAGCCCTTACGCCATCTCCCTCCTCTAACCTCTAGCACAGGCTCACAATGGTGCTTAATTAATGATCGTCAAATTGGTTTAATGAACGAGTGAACACAGGGCATGACTCATTTTGACCCTGGGTGGTGTCTTTGAGCCTCGACTTCTTATAGGTAAAAGGGGTTCAGTCCCATGTGAGTAATCCTATGCCTACACGCATTTGCACATCTGAGAGAGAAGATAAGTTAGTTGGAAGGGATAGTATGCAGATTCTGCAGCTACCCAGACCATCATTCCAATCTGTCTCTGTCATTTAGTGTCTCTATAACCTTGGAAAACATATTTAACCTCCTCTGCCTTCTCTTCATTCTCTAAGTAGGGAGGCTGATACTCATTATTTGTGGTTCTCATGAACATTTTAGAGTTAGCCCTGGTTGATTTGTTTACACCCAGTTCAGGTGTGGAATGTTAGGCAAGCCCTGTTTAGCCTTTTTTTCTTTAAGAAATTTGAAGGAAAAATACTAGACTCAAGTCCAGAGTCGACAGGGTCCTTTTGGTGATTCAATTTAATTTAATCAAACGGACATTTGTTAAGTATGTCTCATGTTCTAGGTACGATGTGATGTTTCAGGAATCTAGAAAGTATATAAAAAGAGAGCAAATGCCTTTAAATTCTCAGGAAGTCAGTACGCACATGACAGAGCGCTATGCGCTGTGGAATGCAGAGACAAACAAGATACAGCCTGTCTGGTAGGTCTTCTGATCTTCTAGAAAAGGTCAGTTTACCTGCTACACCTAACTGGAAGATTAGAAGAGAGAGGGAGGCAGATTGTCAGACAGTACTTGACCTTCGTCTTAGGAGGTTTGGGTGGAGAGAGCTGCAGCACGCTCAGCCTCTTCATCCAACTTCTGTCACAGCCGACTTTATTTTATATGTATTTCATTTATATATTACCTACTTTGGGCATGCCAAATGCTCATTTTTCCTAAGTAACTGAATTAATCAGAATAAATTAAAGGGATAAGACAAAGGTCCAATTTTACTGTAGCATTAGCAACCCTTTCTTTTTTCCCATTATAATTTTCTTTCTTACATGCCTGGGCGCTTTGCCTGCACCCAGTGGGTGCTTTACTTTTTTGTGTGCCTGGCACCCAAGAAGGTCGGAAGACAGAGTCTGACTCTCCAGAACTGAAGTTACAGATGGTTGTGAACCACCTGTGGGTGCTGGGAATTGAACATGGGTCCTCTGGAGAGCAGCCATCATTCTTAACCATTATGCCATATCTCCATGCCGGACAATTTCTTTTTATGTAGAAGGGGAAAGAATCTGATCAACATATATTCTACGAATACAAGGAGAACTCTATTTTTGTGTCCTTTTTGTTTTAATTTGTTGTTTTTCGGTATTACTGTTTTTGGTTGTTTCTTCAGTTTTGATTTTGATTTCTCTTGAGAAAGTGACAGAGAAAGATCACCAAGTTGGATGAGTTAGGAGGTTGGGAGGATCTGGAAGGAGTTGATGGGGGGAAAGAATGTAATCAAAATATATTGCACAAAAAATATTTTGGATTGTAAGTTGAAACACAGTAAAAATGAAAAATTGGCTATGAATGTTAGCATGGTCAGTGATTATCGATACATGATTCAATTAGGCAGGCTCATCTCCAGGTTTCATGTATTAGCTGAAGTAGGAAGAAACCTTTTTATCCTGTCTCTTTGTCTTGATGACATATCACATAACTTGTCTTTTTTGAGGCAGGGTTTCATGTAGCCCAGGCTTGCTTCCCTCTCACACTATAATTTAAGATGATTTTAATTTTCTGATCTTCCTGCCTCTATCCCTTCCCTCCTCCCCAAGTGCTAGGCATGTGCTGCCACACCTTGTTTTTTATAGTACTGAGGTTTAAACTAAGGCCCTTTGCATGCAAGGCAAGCAATCTACCAACTAAACCAACCCCCCCCCCAGTAAGGTATAGATAGAGTTCTAGGACTCCACAACATAGAGATAAACAATCTGTGTGCTAGAATAAGCAATTTAAGCTTGAGTTGTTTTATTGCTTTAAGTTCTATCAGTGCTATGTTGATTTTTCATGAATAAGAAATTAAAACGTATAAGCTAAGCAGCTTACATCTCCCAACTGCTCACTGAGCACATGCTGTTCACGAGACACTAGTTGTTGCTCATTTAAGCAAAAGAGCCTGTAGCTTTGTGAGGAAAGAGTATTGATTGGTGAATTGTCAACTACTGCAGAAAATTTTAATGCTTATGTTTTTTTTATATCAGAGAGTATGTATACTTACCGTAATTTTTGGATTCCAATCTCAGGTCTACCCACTCAACATCTTGTTGGCCACAGGCAAACTAGTCAGTACTTCAGTTTCTTTAGAATATTGGAATGACAGTGTCTGATTCATAGTGTGGTTGAGAGGCTTGCATGGGAACATAATACTTAGCTAACATCAGTTGATCAATAAGCATTAACCAGACAGTAGAAGAGATTGTGCATAGTGGATGGAAACACAGTGTAGACTGCTTAACTCTAGATTATTGTGCTTTCTAGAAGGAGACTTCTTAAGAATGTCTCTGTGACCTCAGACGAATGGTGTTATTGTGTGTATTAGATTGATCCTCCGAACCATCTATTTACTCACTCTGGCTGCTCCTCTCCCCTCACGGATTTCTCAGTGAGTCCAACATCATTCTGTTTTTTGCCTAATGGCAGGCATCTATAACACTGATTGTGGCTCTTTACACAGTTAAATATGTCACTGTCTTAGATAGGGTTTTATTGCTGTGCAGTGACACTATGACGAAGACAAGTCCTATAAAGGCAAACATTTAATTGGGGCTGGCTTATACTTTCAGAGGTTTGGTCCATTATCATTATGTTGGGAATTGTGACATGCAGACTGATTAGGTGCTAGAGGAGTCAAGAGTTCTACATCTTGTTCCAAAGGCATCTAAGAGGAGGGTCTATTCCACAGGCAGCCAGTATGGCAGCAGATCTCTTCCTCATTGGGCAGAGCTTGAGCCTAGACACCCTCAAAGTCTGCCTACAGAGTGATACACTTCCTCCAATAAGGCCACACCTATTCCAACAAGGCTACACCTCCTAATTTTCCACAGGTCAAGCATATTCAAACCATAATAGTCACTCACATACCATTAATGGGGTCAGGTGAATCTAATGCTATCTTAGATGAGGGAGGGGGTAGGGAGTTAATGAGTCACTCTACCTGTCAACTAGGAGGAGCTGAAGGAGAACACTGGGATGTGTTCTTGGCTTTAGTCACAGTTGGGATGCCAGTGACTCTCACACGCCCAACAACCTATAATATATTTGTTGCAAGCTACAGGTATTCCTTCATTCTCTGACCATCAGATTGCTGGTTGCATCTCTTGGCCAACCATATGGCAGACACGAAGAATAATGAAGCAACTGACACTCCTACCTCATGGTAATGTGGACAGATGTCTAGTCCCTATTTTTTTTTGGGGGGGGTAAAAATCCTTCAACTAATGTTAATTTTTTCCATACAGTATATTTTGATCACAATGTTTTCCCTCCCCAAATTCTTTCCAGATCCTCCCTTCTTTCCTTCCCACACAATTTTATGTTCTTTTTCTCTTCAATGACAACAACAACAACAACAACAACAACAGCAACAACAACAACAACAATATCAACACACACACACCCACACACACACACTCACTGCCTATTTTGTGTTAAGAGGCCTACTCTGAAATATGGTTGTGTGGTGGTTTGAATATGCTTGGCCCAGAGAGTGGCACTATTTGGAGGTATGGCCTTGTTGGAGGAAGTGTCACTGTGGGTATGGGCTTTAGGAACCTTATCCTAGTTGCCTGGAAGCCAGTCTTCTCAGATGAAGATGTAGAACTCTCAGCTCCTTCTGCACCATGCCTGCCTGGAGGCTGCCACCTTGATGGTAATGGTCTGAACCTCTGACCCTGTAAGCCAGCCCCAATTAAATGTAGTCCTTATGTGAGTTGCTTTGGTCATGGTATCTGTCACAGCAGTAAAACTCTGACTAAGACAGGTTGACCTACCCAGTGATAGTTCCTTAGAGAAAACTGATTTTTCACTTCCCAGCATATATCAATTGCAAATAGCTTCTTGGTTAGGGGTGGGAGGACCTTTGTGTTCATTTTTCCTTCTCAGTGCTGGGATTTTGTCTTGTTTGAACCTGTGCAGGTCTTTTGCATGCTGTTACAGTCGCTTTGAGAATATAAATGCACCAATCTTTTTATTGTAAAGCATTATTTTCTTAATGTCATCTACTACTCTGGCTCTTAAAATCATTTGGTCTCCTCTTCTGTACAGATCCTTGAGCTTTGAGGGGAGGAGTCTGATAAAGATATAACATTTAGGAATGACTGATCCACTTTCTACACATTGTCCTCTTGTAGGTCTTTGTGTTGATTACCATCTACTGAAGAAGAAGCATCTCTTACGAGTGTTGAGTAATGCAGTGATCTATAGGTATAGCAATATGTCAACTACTGATAATTTAATGTCTCTTATGTTGAACTCATTATTTGTGTGCTTGACTCCATTCAATTCAACACATCCCCTTTCAGATCAAGTTAAGTCATCAGTTAATGAAAGTACAACCTGATCTGCTTTGAACATGACCCTGTTAAAGACAAGGAAAATGTACCTTCACAGGCCTCCCCATAGCTTGAATCTGGAAGAAGAATTTCCCTACATGAGAACCAAGGTTGGAGCTTTGGAGTCAGAGGTGGCAGAAACTCAACTTCAACAATTTAGGCTAAAATGGAGGTTCAAAAATGCCTTGTGTGAGTGACAGAAAGGCATTGTGTATTCCAATTAAAGCTGAGCAGGACATCACTGAGACCAGTATTTATTCTTTAACTTATGCATATCTGTGTGTACTTGCGTGAGTTATTTTTGCTCTATTTTGTTTATTTTTATTTTTTATGTGTATTGATCTTCTGCCTGCATGTATGCCTATGCATCAGTTCGCTTGCCTGGTATTTTTGGAAGCCAAGAGAAGGTTGGATACTTTGGAACTAAAGACATTGAAGGTTGTGAACACCATTTGGGTGCTGGGAATCAAACTTAGGTACCCTGAAAGAACAGGCGGGGCCCTTAATTGCCAAGCCGTCTCTCTATTCCTGCTTGTATGAGAATCTGTGCATGAAAATGCCCAAGAGGACAGAGGGTATCAGGTCTTTTGGAACTAGAGTTACTGGAGGTTATGAGCTCCTTATGTGCGTGCTCAGAACCGAAATCTTGTTATCTGCAAGAGCAGTAAGTGTTCTGACTGCTAAGCTATCTTTTTAGATTTTTGGAATTGACTTAAATTGTGTGTGTGTATGTGTGTGTGTGTGTGTGTGTGTGTGTGTGTGTGTGTGTGTGTGTGTGTGTATGCACATGTGTGTGCACCTAGAGGCCAGAGGATGATGGGAGATGTCCTATTCTATCACTCTTTGCTTTATTCATTTGAAACAGGGTGGATTTCTGAACCTGGTTCACAATTTCCAGATAGGCGGCAACCGGGAAGCAAGCCTTAGCAATTATTTTGTCTTTCTAGTCCTTCCATTGCTAGGGATGCTGGAGGATGTGCGGCCACTCCTGGCGTTACTTAGTTGCTGAAATTTGAACTCAGGTCACATGCTACCTTAAATAGCAAACACTCTAAACACTCAACTAGCTCCCAAACCTTGGTTTTTCTCCTGCAAACTAGCCTCATTATTTCAGCTTGGAGTTCCAACTGGTAGAGGCATTTGGAACTGGAGTTCTACTTTCTATCATTGGGAAGCAACTGACTTATTAGCTTTTTATTGATAAAATATTGACGAGAACTTTGATCACCTGTACCCACTGCTTAATTAATAAAAGTACGGAATTTCCATTGTTGTACAATTACCTTGTAGATTCCTGCCAGCATTCACAGAATTCTTTGAAATGCAGCAGAGGGTTTCCCAGCTAAGATCTGGTTGATGAATTGCTTCTATAGTTCAAAAAATTCACATGTACTCCAGAAAATAAAGAAAAAATTTCGAAGGATAGATGAGTGTAGTATCTAGAAATAATTGGAAAGGTGGTTAAAATCAATTTTTAGAATATTTTACATTATTAGGAAAATGTTAAGGTGACATTTCTGTTTACCCTCTATGCAACTTTCTCTGTTGTTCCCATCTTGTGTCCTCAAGGTTCATTTGTCAAACTAAGGAGCTAAAATCATTAATTAATGAGACTAGCTTTTGGTAAATGCCAAAATTCTTTTTGAGGATCCAATCTTACTGATCTTGCTAGTTTGTTTGTTTGTTTTTTTTTTTTTTTAGTCTCCTTTGTTCTCTGACAGCTTCTCATTCTTTCTTTCCTTTTTAACAGCCATGCCAGATTTGAGCAGTATGATTTACATGTTTGATAGAATGTCCCTTAGTTTGGAATGTCTGAGCTGTTGTCTCATGATTCGACTGGTGTTAGGAGACTTGAGGCAGAATCCTCAGAGGGGGCCTGTCCTTTGAGTCCTATCGTGGAAGGGGCACATTGAGTTACCATGACTTATTCTTGGTTGTTAGTTTTCCACCCTAACTTAATTACAAAAAAACCTAAAATCACACTTCTCTTTTCAAACCTTAATCACTGGAAATAAACAACTAAACCCAGATTGTTCAAGAGTGAGGGTAGTTAAGCTCCACACACTAGATTGGAGGATCTGTTTACATTAGCAAAGTATTTTCTTCACCAATAGAATATGTGTTATTCTGTTATCTGTCATTTTCTCTTAAAAATCCTTCTTATTGATTTCTTGTGAATTTCCTATTATGCACCCCAGTATTTCTCATAACCCTATCCCTTCCTATCCACCCTTCCCTCTTGGAACCTCCCCTGCAAAAGAAAACAAAAAAAATTAAAATAAACAACAAACAAATGAACAAACAAAGGTCTCACTATGGAAATTGTGGTGTGTCACACAGTATACACTTTTGCCCAAATAGTTTTACTTACAAATATTCATTGCAGTGTAGTTCATTGGTCATTGGTCTAGTTGCAGGCTTCTGGCTTCTGCTACACTCTAAATACTGGATCCTCACCAGGACTCTTGGACATCCTTTTGTTGCTCTGTATCATGGAGATCATGCGGCTTTGGTTCTGTAGGACCAGCCCTTTGTGTGCTTCATAGGTGGGTTAGATGTTGGGGTGGGCCAACTGAAAGCCCTGGATCTTGGCCTGGGTAGAAACTGAGTTGGTCAGCCTACCAGCTCTCTTGTGCCTGTGCCACCAAAGCCAGCTCTCCTACTTTGTCCAGGTGACTGGCCCAGGTGTGAGGTGGGGCCAGCTCTCCTGCGCTCTCTCACATACCCTGTGGACAAGCTTTACCATGACTGCCACTGGGACCAGCTTTACTGTGCTTTCTAGGGGTGGTGTGGGCCCAGATCTAAGTGCAATGGTTGGGGTTGGTAAGGGGTAAAGTCAACTCTCTCTCACTCATGACATCAGAGACATCTCTCTCATGCTGCCCAGGTGAGGGTTGGGGCCAACTCAGAATAGTGCTCAGACATCAACAGGACCTCAGGCAGCAGCCCAGAATAGGAACATCTGTATGGCCTTTAGTGGTAACATGGGCCTCAGGCATCGACACAGACCCTGATTTCAGTATGACCATGAGCCCAGGCATGCCTCCCCATGAATCATGGACCTAGATGTCAGCATGGCTCGGGTGCTTACCTGGGCTCCTCATATCTGCCTGTTCCTTGCTGTCATCATGCCTCTAGTCCCACCACCACTCTCCACAATGGATGAATTGCTTGGCACTGTATCTCTCCCATCTCTCCCTCACATGTTTGTTCACTGTAGTCATGTGTGCTACTTGGGTGTCTTCCTATGGGCTGCAGGCTGGGGCAGGTACTTGAGTATCTTTCTTCTGGCCCTGATGTTTTCCTTTTAACAATATCACCAATGTGTTTCCATCTCAAATATTCTTCAATAGCAGGACTTTTAATGATGGTTCAGTATTGGAACTCATTCATGAGTTTTCCTGTTTATGTTGCTTTTAATTATTTTCCAGGATGTAATTAAATTGTAACTGTTAATAGCTGTTATCTTGCCATTCAAAGCAAGATAACAGCTACTCAATGAGTATGTAACTATAACTGTTATAACACTATTGTTTTCTTTCTAGTCAATCTTTGAACAATTACTTTACTAAAGTAAAAAATCTAATAAATAAAGATATATTGAAACACATGTATATTTGACTATTCAGGTTATATACAGTCCAGTTATTCACTAGAGATGCTCTTTTACCATGATCTTTTACCTTAGGCTATTTCTTCCTCTTCCTCATCATCCCTTTAGGAAGTCAGGCAGGGAAAGTGTGGTGTACAAATCTGGGTGGGGCCCCCTTACCAAGAGAAGCATGGGAGGGGGAGTTTAAAGAGAGGGATATACCCGGCTAACAAACTAACCTGAGGTCATTTATTTTTGCCAAGAGCATCTCTGACCCCCTTACTGAGAAACATAGCCACACCATTTAGGTATATATTTTAAAATGTCTTAATAAAACATATGGCATAGCTGGGTTACATGCCTTAATCCCAGTACTCTAGAGGCAATAGCAGAGGCAGAGGCAGAGGCAGAGGCAGAGGCAGAGGCAGAGGCAGAGGCAGAGGCAGAGGCAGAGGCAGAGGCAGAGGCAGAGGCAGAGGCAGAGGCAGATGCAGATGGATCTCAAGTTTTGTGATAGCCTGATCTACATAGAGACATTAACAAAAAGGGAAAATCTATTTTTCAGAATATTTGTACTTTAATATTTCATTCCCAAGTGTCCCAGAAATCTCATTGAGTAGTTGTTATCTTGCTTTGAATGGCAATCCCTTCCAGATACCTTTTATATTTATTAGTTAAATATACGATACAGAGGCTAGAGAGATAACTGTGGATAAGAGCATTTGCTGCTCAAGCATGAAGACCATTTAACAAGCTAGTGTGTCCCTGTAACTCCCAGCAATAAATGGTGGAGGTGGAGTCAGGACTGAGTCTTGCTAGCCTCCAACCTAGATCCAGGTTCATGGAGAGATCCTGGTCTCGAATAAAGCAGAGAGTGACAGGACACTATAAGTTCTTCTCTGTCCTCTGTACCCATGTGACCCAGCATATCTCTCTCTCTCTCTCTCTCTCTCTCTCTCTCTCTCTCTCTCTCACACACACACACACACACACACATATAAACACACACATACACACGCGCATGAGGATATACCTGTACCTGTTTGAGCATGAATTAAACAGCATACTTTTTTTAAACTGCATATTTTAATGTAATGGTTTATGACCATCTGGTTCTTTGTCACCAGGTTAGTGTTGATAGAGCTTGGAGTAGCAGCAGTCACCTGACATTTATCCTGATCCCAGCTTTGCCATCGTAGCATGCAAAACTTGTTTGAATGAAGACTGTTTCACTCTAGGACAGCCCAAGGCATGGTCTAAACACTCAGGGGAGGGCACACTGTGTTTACAGCTTCACCATTCCAGGCTCTCTACTCATTAGACATTTAATTGTATTTTTTGATAATTGCATATATGTACACTCACATTTTGAACGTATTCACCCTCTCTCAGCCGACTTTCCTCTCCTGCTGATCCCCCTCCTTCTCCCTGACAAGTCCCCAGTTCCCATTGAGCTTGCCACACAGTTGAAACTTCCTTGCCTTGGACAATGCTTACCTTGATACTTTTGCTCTTGGCAAAATGGATACACAACCAGGCACAATACACCTCCTGTCAGAGCAGGTACTGTTAGGTATTCTGTAGACAGAGAAAAGCCAATGCCAAGTGGAAATGAACAGAGGAAACAGGAAGGAAGAGCAAATGCCCTAGTTAAAAACTGATCACTTCCCATCCCTTGTGAGGCTTATTTCCCTTAATAACTGGGTAAGAGAGATACTGATGAAGAACCCTGAGGTTTAGCAAGGCTGAGTGACTTGCTGAGGGCCACACAGACGGTATGTGGTGGAGTTTCTGCTCCAGTGGCAGATGACAAAGCTAGCATCCAGATTCCTAGGTGACTGCCTCCATTCCCAAGTTGTCAAGAATGGTCAAATCAGCTTGCTTGGTGAGTACCTGTGCCCCAAGCAATCCCCATGGGTGACTGGAGCAGGACAAAGGGCTTAGAGCCTTTCTTTTCTGTAGTCTTTTCTCTCACTGACACCAAGCACATGTCAACCCAGCATCCTGGGTTGACGTTCTCATGCATGTGAAGCAAGAGGGGAGCCGTTCTCTCAGCAGGCATAGGGAAGTATATTAATTTCACAGAAGCACTCTCAGCAACCTAGAGGGGCCTCCGCCTGAATCATTTAATCTCATCTTTTGTCTGAGCTGAGAAAGGGCATTTTTTCCCCTTTAAATATCATCTCCCCTCCTTTTCCCTTTTAATCAGACTCTTTGTTGTAGGAGATCAGACCAGAAGGGGAGAAGGCAGCCGCCCACCAATCTTGGGAAATGATAAAGAGGAGGGCCTAGCGGGAGGTGACCCAGCCTGGGGAACCCCTGAACCCTGAGGCCTAATCCCCTGTAATGACCTGTGTTAAGAGTCCTTGTGAAGAGATGAAAACAGGTTGGGCTTTGAGGGGCCATGCCCATCTTACCCACGGTTCTGGGGGAGCTTGAGTTGCCTTGTAATGACTAAGTAAGGAGAGGACACATTTTAACCTCTGAGCAACTGCCTGTCAGGAAATCAGATTGAAGAGAAGGAGGAGGAGGGGGTGGTGGTGGAGGAGGAGGGAGAGGAGGAGGAGGAGGAAGAGGAAGAGAAGAGGAGGAGGAGGAGGAGGAGGAGGGGAGTGGAGGAGGTAAAGTCGATAGTGGTGGTGGCTGTGGGGGCAGAGGCAGGAGTTTCAGGTTAGCCCTAGCTCCCCAAGTGGTACCCCCCCCATCCTTTGCAGGAAGTCACGTGTACTAACACTTAGACAGCGAAGCACTTATATGATCTGGAGACAGAGTCAGAAATGAGCAGTGTGTGGAAAAGTTAAAAAGTAATAAAATTGAAAATGGGTGGCCATTTCAGGACAGGCAGTTCATTTAGGAGTTGGTGCATTGCCACACAGAAGGGGATTGGAACTCAGACTTACCCTGCACAACAGAGACAGAGTTCCGTCAGTTTGTAGTGAGAATTTGCAGCAAACTTTTCAAGCCCAGTATAGATGGTAGATATACAAGTGTTTTTTGAGTAATCACCCAGCTCAAGTCTTTGTTAGGTGAAGGCTGTGAATTTCAGAGAAGGGAAGTGATTTGGAGACAGTTGTATAGTAAGGCTGAAAATACTACACTCTTGCTATCCAAATCAAGCTCCCTCAGAAGAGGAGTGCCACTAAAGCCCTGCTCTCTTTCTTTCAGAAGCTGTATCTGCTGGCTGTGTAGACTGGGAGACTCATGCACACTTTGAAAAGTGATCACATCTTCACTTAGGAATATTGTGACTATAATTCTAGATGGTGTTTTCTTTAGAGTAGAAATGAAAAAAAAAACCCATCATTTTCAAACCAGAGAGCTGACATAGTGCATCATTGTGCTTGCGTAGGGGGTGGGGTGGTCTGGAGACTGGCTTTGTTTCTGGAAAAGATAATATGGGTGGGAAGAAAGCTCAAGTGATGGGGGGATGAAGCTGTCTGTTCTTAAGCTTCGGCAGTCGTGTGTGTGTGTGTGTGTGTGTGTGTGTACACAAGGAGGTCAGAGGTTAACTTAGGGTATTGTTTCTCAAGCCCTGTCCACCTGTTTTGGAAGAAGGGTCTCTCACTGACCTGGGACTTGCAAAGTAGCCCCAGGACACACAACCCCTAGTAAAAGGCAAAAATGAGTTTGTTTTGTGATGGCCATCTACCCCTGGGCATGGCTTTCCCTGAAGTGTGGCTCAGATAACCAGTGAAACCCCACTGCAGAAGATTAATTTTCCTTTGTAAGTAAGTGTCACTTGCAGATCGCTTCTTGGTTAGGAGTGGGAGTTCATGTCCACTTCCTCCTTGTTTTTCTGCTCCATGTGAACCATACTGTGGAGCAAACTTCAAGCTAGCAGTCCCCAGGAGAATCTGTATTTTCCAAGTCCGTTTTTTTAAATGAGAGGCTTTATGATAAACCTCTTACTTATATTGCCTCAGAGAATCTTTACCAATGACTCATTTATCCCCTCCATCGGACAAATGAAGAAACAGAGGCAGACGGAAGTTGATTTCCTGAAGCTACACTTGTAAAGTGTGGAATCAAAATTTGGATGTGGGCAGTCAAACCCCAGAGGGCCAGCTCTTAACTACCTCGGTCTTCCCACCACAGTAGATTTCGACCTTTAGTTTCATATGTGAACAAAGAGGTATAGAACGATAAACTTATTTGACCAAGCCACATAGCTAGTGGATGGCAGAGTCAAGATTGGATCCTGGGTTTGTTTTTAATTCCAAAATATTTATTCTTTTCCTTGTACCAGGACTCCTACCTGCTATGGTACTAGATGAGGCATGTGGCACGAGGGATCTAGTTTCAGCCACAGCTCATTTACCCTGCGTTCATATCTCACAGAGTTAAAGTAACTTTCCCAGCATATACAGCAATTTGTGTGGGAGCCTCAGTTCCCACCCTTCCCCCTCCTGTTGGCCACTAGCCTAAAAAGAACATTTGTCCCCCACTCTTCCTCTTGGTAAATCCCGCTCATCAGTCAGATCTTAACCCAAATGTTGCTTCCTTGGGGGGACTATCTCTGATTCTCCAAATGGGCTTAATGTTCCTCTGTCAAGATTTATGGGACATCCTTTAATTTTCTTTTTTACTTTTAAATGATGATCTATCTGTGTGATTATTATTATTAATGTCTGTGTTCTCTCAGTTGTCCATACTCTGAGGCCAGATCCCATGTCAGGGATATTCATTAGCTGCCTGCACAAGTGCTTAGAGTTCGATGCAGACTTTAAAATGATAGGTCCTAGTCATGGTAAATACATATGCATGCATTTAGAAATGATAGCTGCACATGCATATATAGTGCATATATTATGTATAGCATAGGCATTATATCCAGCTAGTTCCTTCTGATTAATGCATCCATCTCAGCATGTCAATTAGCAGCATGATTTCTTGCAGCTCCCTGCTTACTTATTCTTGGCAGACCTTGCCAATCAATCACTGTGCTCTCTTCTGTTGAGACCCAAGGGAGCCTCAGAAGCCTTCTCAAGGCAATGCTCCAGGCATTGACTTGGCCTAACAAATGAGACTTGGATATCCCAAGTGAAAAAGCCTTCTCACATATTATGTAGGGCTATAGTTTTCTGATATTAAAATTATCTGAGGAACTAAAATGAAAGTGGGTCTTGGTGCCCTTTTCCAGAGATTCTGGTTAACTATGGCTCTGACATGGTAACAACCATGGCTTATCTGTCTCCTTTGTCTGTGTGTCTACTTTGATCAGTTCTTATCCTGTAGTCATCTTCCTTGTGCCATGCAAGTCCTGTCTGTTTTTCCTTACATATGATGTGTAATTACTCTACCAAGGCAGAGTAGGGCACTGAGAAATAATAAGGTTGAACTCCAGCCTAGTCGTTCTCTCACAATAAAGAAGAAAGGCAGTTATGAAGAACTCTTGGAAGGGATTGATTGTTATGAATTGCTTTGTGGACTTGTACAAGTACAAAAGGGAGCATTGATTACATCCGAGGAAGGAATCAACTCTATTTGTGACGATCTTGAAAACCTTTGGGGATGATGTTGGAATTGAACTAAGCTTCAAGCAACTGGTGGCTGGAGGTTTGAATTGAGCTAATTTCAAGCAACTGTGGTGATCTCGAATTGTGGAGGACTGAATGGCAAAGTGTCGGAGAGCCATGCATCGAGGGAAAGGCTCAGTTTTTATTCAAGAAATAAACACTGGTAAGAGGAAGGAAGATGTGTTGAAGGCAGATGATCACGATGAGAGGCTTGATGTTAGCCTGTGGGTATGGGATTTCAAAGTTGTATTAATTACGTTTATGTTGCTGTGATGAAATAAAGTGACCCAAAGCCATTGGGAGAAGAGTTTATTTTGGCTTACAGATCCAGAAGGTTAGATGTCTGGTGCGGCAGCAGGAAGTTAAGAGATCACATTCCAACAGTACACAGGAAGCAGAGGGAACTCTAACCCCTCAAAGCCCATCCCTAGGATTTATTTCCTCCATTAAGTCTTCACCTCCTAAGGTTTCCATAACCTTCTCAAACAATGTCATTGGCTGGGGACCAAGTTTTGAAATAAGAGCCCATGGAGACATTCTTATTCAAGCTGCAACAGAGGGTTAACTGATTTGAATATCAGTGGTAGAATAGGATTTAGTAATAGAGAATGAGTATTGAATATATCTACAAGAGAAACCTGTGAAAACTCTATACTTGTTATGTGCTCCTTAGAAATATCACTTTTTATTATATTCCTAATCTGGCCCAGGACCTATAATAAATGTTTTACATATAGCTTCTCATTAATCCTTTAACAGTTATTTTCATTTTTATGGAGGAGGGTGCTGAAGATAGAATTGTTTAAACTATTTTACCATGGTTACGAAGCAGTGAGTGTCAGAATCAGCTACAAAACGTAAGTTCAACCCTAAAGGGCAAATGTGGGACTGTTTTGCTTGTGGCTTCGTTACTAGTCTTTTGTGATTCTCAATCAGTGTGATGTTGTGTTCCCTACCCAGGGAGATTAGACAATTCCCACAGATGGCTTCGTTAGGACATGGGTGTTGGTACTGGTATTATTAGGCAGATTCAGGAATACTGCTTGATTAATATCTTACCAGTTCATGGGGAAGTGTCTACTTCGACTATTTCAATAAGAAAAAAAAATTATCTGGTTCAAAATGTCAATAGCGCTGAGCTGAAAACCTTTCTTCTAGGTCCTGGTGTGGCCCAGAGCCTGGCACAGAACATGTTCAATCTACATGTTTGCTGATTTAAGTAAAACTACCAAATGCCATCCGTATGCACATCCACGCAAATTGAAACACACGGGAGTACAGGTCTTTACAAATATCTCCACTCAAATCCTGACATTCTCCCCACCACAGAAACATCAGTGTGTGCTTTTCTTTGTTTCCTGCCATCTGTAGCTTTGGGCCCTTTCCTTTCGTTCGTTCTTTCCACATCTTATCTCCTGTAATTACACTATCTCCTGCCTTGGCCATCATCCCATGGGTAGGAATTTTGTGCTAAATCCTCCAGTTGCTGTACTGACTTAGAAAGATTTGGGGTGTTGGAGTGTTTTCCTTTCTTGTTTGCTACCCCATCCTGCTGGAATTCCATTGCATCATCCCCCTGCTTTCGTAGCGTGATGATTACATGGTGTGGGCTGGCAGCGGCTCAGCGTGTACTCTGAACAATGATCTTCCTTGCTCTGGCCCACCAAAGAGAACGCCCTAAACAGTCAGATCCATGTCAAAGCTTGCTGAATGAAGTGGCTGTGGCTGAGATCTCAGGTTCCTGTCCAGAAGATTATATATTTCTGAACTTGGATATGGGGGCTCAGAAAGTCCTATCCCCTGCCGTAAACAGAATGGACTTTGTAAATCTGACCTGATTACATTACCTTATATCAGATTCCCAGCTGACAGCTGTTGCCGGGCCTCCTCCTGCCCCCAGCCTCTGCTATGCTCTTAGATTTTTAAATTAAAAAATATTAATGATAGCTACTTAAGAGCTTTTCTCATTTCCCCAATTCCTAAATCCCCCACTTTTACCCCATAATTGCCTTCGCTGCAGCTGCCATTAAGGGCGGAAAGAGGAACACCTACTTGCAAGGTCTCTATTTTAATCAAGGGAGACATCTTTAGGAAAGAGCGGTGGAAAAGATTCTCATCTGGATTTACCTTCTGATGAAAAATAGTCATCCTCAGTGTATCTAGAAGTTTTGTGCTTGAGTCTGCCAGACTCTCCATCCAGGCAGGGACATCCCAAAGAGAGCAGAACACCTTGACAAGGCAAGTATGGCCACCATTTGCTGTTAAGGATCATTTAGGACTGGCTCCCACCATGGCTCCAGATAGGCTCTTAATAGGATACTTGACAGTAACCATTAGGGTGCACACTATTATAAACAAGAAGGAAACGAAGAGTTCAGAGACCAAGCTTCAGTCCCAAGGTTACCACACAAACAGCTGCTCCTCCATCCTCTGTCTTCCTGCCTTCACAAGACGTCTCACCTTTTGCCTCTAACAGACAGTTCCTGACTTACTGCATTTGACATGTCTTTTCAACCTGTTAATTACATAGAATTTATACTGCATTCGATAGGAAGCAATTTTGGTCTTTTCTTGGGCTAGTAACCTAATGTATACTCCCTACTTCATCCCTCCCTCCCTCCTTCCCGCCTGTCTGCTTTTCTTTCTTCCTTTTATACAGTTCTGGGGATCGAACCCAGAACCTTGTGCATGCCAGCTAATTGCTTTACCATTGAGCCGTACCTCTCATCCTATTAAATTCATTTTGAATCTTTAACAGTATCTTCATCTTGCAATGGAGTTGTAGGCGTTGAGAAGCCATAGGTTGAGAAGAATTTGTGTATCTTCTTTTTTTTTTTTGTTTCATTTTTTACTTATTTCTTATTATTTTTGACTAAAAGAATCTTCTTTCTTGACAAGAATGGAGCATCGCCCTGGAGTGTGAGCACACTCGAGGCTCTCTTCTAGCATGTTTTAGATGTAGCTACTTAACTTATGATATAAATTATGCTGTAGCTTTTAAATACATATGCGCCCTATACATTTTTATCATTAATCAAGCACATTGCCCTGAAAATGAATATGGCAAATGATGAGCTATTATCTTTTCAAACAAAGTGACATATTTTGAGCACTTCCTGCTAATGAGGCTCTCAGCATCCTAGTTCACGACCCCCAGTTTGTAATGACAGACACATGGAGAAATTGCTATTGTCATCTAATGTAACAGAAGGAAACATGTATTCAGCAGCCCCAGTGAGTTAGGGAAAATGCAATGTGCATTCTGTTTACACACACACACACACACACACACACACACACACACACACACCTCACTCCACACCACACACACACACACACACACCCACACACCCACACACACCCCCACCCCACACACACCACATGCACACAAACACCACATTCTGATCCTCCCTAATAAAATACCAGGGATTCTTGGACCTTCTTGTGGAGAGAAGAGTGAGACGTGAGCTATCCCTTTGCTCCCAGAGGCTCTTCTGTTTTGTGGCCGGTGCTTCAGCAGCTGTGGGACATCTCCCCACAGAGCCAGGCATAGAGATTGCTAAGGCCCCACACATAACGGCCCGACTTGCAGATGAAGTTTCAGTTTGTTTCTCACAGTCGTTCTGTGAAAAGCAGGGCTTTGGTTGCCTTTTCGTTCTTCCTCAGTCCACATCCATGTTCGTTATGCAAAATCTGAATTTGTAACAAATACTGAAAAAGGTCTCTGCTCCCGCGATCCCATCTTTCTTAAATCCCCATTACAACACAATTATCTACTTTCGTGCTAATAGGACAAACTCCGTGAATTTAGCCGACTGCAGAATTCTATGACTTGTGAAGCCCACGACTATCTTCTAAATTAATTCAATCCTGTTTTCTCTGCACAGTTTTAGTCATCCCAACTTTTATGCCCCCCTGCACTGTTGCAGCAAAGGGAGGTATACTTAGCCAGGCACGGTTTGTTTCTTTATGGATATAATTTGCATTTAGTCCTAATCCTGTCGTTGGAGGGAGAAAGCATTTGCACACTCATCTTCAGATAGAAACTGAGGTACCAAGAATTTGAAATTTTGTTTTACAGACAAGCAGTTTCCGAGGTCAGACTTCAACCCTGTCTGCCTGACTTGCAGAGCCCTTGGCTGAGATGGCCACAGTCGATGCTTCCAGATGACTGAAGGATCCTCCCAGCTGTTTCTCCTGAATTTGTTCTTGACTTTCTAAGAAGCCTTCAGTCTTGAAGTCTGCTCAGTTATTCTGTGTGCACACAGCTGTACAACTTTGCTTTGCAGCACTGGGGATTATACCGAAGATGTAATTGGGTAGGCTGGGCAAGCATCTTCCACTAAGTTCCTTCCTAAGCACGTTTTTCGACAGAACTTTTCGACCTCTGGACCTTCCTCATCACGTATAAATGAGAGTTCGTCTCCTCTGACCTCTTTTTTCCTGTTTCCTCCTCTTTCCTATGCGCAAAGAGTAGACTTTTTAAAGGTGTTTTATAGTAACAGCAAAACAGTGGCTATAAAAGGTGAGAAAACTTTGCTTGAACACTGTAATAATTTCACCTTTTATATCATAGCAAACAGCATGTCGTGTACCCTAAATATGTGCAATAAAGCGTTCTGACTATGACTATCTCACCCTGATCCCAGTTCCTTATCCATGAGCATAAACTCTTTATTCCTTATTTTCAAGCAAGGTCATATCCAACTTTTCACCTCATTTTTCTGTGGTCATTCTTGCCCCGTATGCTGTTGGTACCTCCGGTATCTGACTGTGTAGTGAACATGCCACCTGGATTGCTCAGATGACTCTCCTCCTTACCCTGGGTACCAGATAACACGGCCGATGGCTCTCTCCTAATATTGGGTGTCAATGGTTCTTTCCCTTTCTTCCATTCAGACCTTCTTCATTCTTCCTTTCCATATGCATTGTGGATTTCTTTTCCTATTTACTTTTGGGATCCCCTGCCAATTTCCATTTTCCTTCCATGGTGAAGGAAAACTATGGCATAAACCAATGCTCCTAGGTCTTCATATTGTTGGTATGTGTGTGTGTGTGTGTGTGTGTGTGTGTGTGTGAGCGTGTGTGTGTGCCTGCAGGGATGCATACCCATGTGGACATGTAGGGAGGCTGGAGAAAGTGTCACGTGACCTTCTTGGTTGCCTCTGTCTTAATCCCTTGACACAGGGTATCTCACTGAACCTGGAGTTAGGCTGGTGGCCAGTTAGCCCCAGTGACTGTCATGTCTGCTACCCCAGCACAGGGGATAAGGTGTGTGTGGCCATGCTTGGCTTTTTACGTGGGTACTGGGGATTAGAACTTAGATCTCCATGCTGTGATAGCAAGCATTCTTACCTACTGATTTATCTCTCCAGGACTACTTTCATATTCTTATATCCATTTGGCTTCTTGATGTCTCTTCTGGAGATATGTCCAAAGACTTGAATACAGTGTGTTTAATTCAGCGCCATTATCTGCTCTTGTAGGCTAGCAACTGTGTGTGAACTTCCATGGTTAATGGACATTTCATTCTCCAAGGAGCACCTGCACCACAAGTCTCAAGGTCATCTCCAGAGTTTCTGCTTTTACCCAGCTCATCGGGTCCTGTCATGTCAGCTCCTTCCAGATCTTTCTAATAAGCTCTGTTTCCTCTAGTCCTATTATTTTTGACCTGATTCAGACTGATATCATCAGTCACATGAAATATTGCTGAAGCCATCTGAATGATTTACCTTATGTCTCTGTCTCCATATTCCCTTCAATTGGAGGAACCAAGTCAAGGAGTCCATGGAGTGTGATTAATTTATCTAAGAGTTTGGCATTCTGCTGCAGTGGAACTGAGGTTGACTTGCTTTTGGGGTTCTGTGGGTGTAAATTCTCCTGACCTAGGCTGAGCTGCTGTAATGAGACCCAGCACAGCTGTACTGTGAGAGACAATGGAAGGAAAACCAGCAGTGTCTGTAGCCTTCACTGCCCTTTCTTACAGTCACTTCCAGAATGTAGGATGCTATAAATTAGTTGTAATTCAAACTTTCTTATATATTTTGAAAACCAACACACTCATTTGAAATAGGTCTTTGAGGTCATAGTGGATCTGTAAACAAAAATCTATAACTTCCTAACAGGACCCACCTTCTTCTCTTTGGAAGCCCTCTCATTTTTTTCTTTTTAAACTTTTTTATTGAATATTTTTAAATTTACATTTCAAATGTTATCCCCTTTCCTGGTTTTCTGTCCATAAACTCCCTATCCCCTCCCCTCCCCCTTCTTCTATGAGGGTGTCCCCCCCCAACCACCCATTCCTTCCTGCCTCCCCGCCCTGTCATTCCCCTACACTTGGTGGGGTCCAGCCTTGGCAGGACCAATGGCTTCTTTTCCCTTTGGTGCCCAACAAGGCCATCCTCTGCTACATATGCAGCTGGAGCCATGGGTCTGTCCATGTGTAGTCTTAGGGTAGTGGTTTAGTCCCTGGGAGCTCTGGTTGGTTGGTATTGTTGTTCTTATGGGGTTGCAAACCCCTTTAGCTCCTTCAATCCTTCCTCCAACGTGGACCCCATTCTCAGTTCAGTGGTTGACTGTAAGCATTTGCCCCTGTGTTTGTCACTCTGTGACTGAGCCTCTCAGGAGACAGCTATATATAGGCTCCTGTCAGCATGCACTTCTTGGGAAGCCCACTCCTTCTGTGCCTAGCATCGGTTGGATTATAACTCATGTGCCTTGCTCTGCCCAGTGAACTCATGCAGGGTCAAATGGAATTTTTACTGGGTATTAATTAATTAATTAATTAATACAGGGTCTCAGTACGTAAGCTCTGGCTGTCTGAGGACTCACTGTGTGGACCAGGCTGGCCTCAGGCTCACAGAAGTTTGACTGCCTCTGTTTCCTGAGTGCTGGGATTAAAGACCCACACCACTGTGCCCAGCTGGGACTTTACATCTCAGGGGCCAGGAAGTGATGGCATATGCCATTAATCCCAGCACTTGAGAGGCACAGGCAAGTGAGTTTGAGGCCAGCCTGCTGTAAGAGTGAGTTCTAGGACAGCCAAGGCTACACAAAGAAACCCTATCTTAAAAGAAAGGAGGGGCTGGCTGGAGGTAAAGGTGCTTACTACTAAGCTTGATAACTGGGGTTCCATCCTTGCAACCCATACTTGTGTTGTGGTGCACACATGTACACATGTGCACACACATGCACATGCACACATACTAAGTAAATGAAGCATAAAAAGGGAGGAAAACGGTAATGGTTAACGTTAATTATCAATTGATTCTGTAGTCACTTAGAAGGCAAGTCCCCAGGCACACGTGTGAGGGAGGGGTTATCTAGATTAGACTCGCTCCTTGGCACGTCTGTGAGCAGTTATCTTGATTAGCTTTAACTGAGGTAGGAATACCTAGGTAGCTTCACGGCTGAGGTCCTGGATTCAGGAAGTGTGAGGAGCCCCAGCATCGGTTATCTTCTGATTCTGCATGGAGAACGCAATGGTACCTGCTGCTCTGATCTCCTGCGCTGTGACCATCCTGTCATGACTATAACTGTGAGTCAAAACAAGACATATCTTTAACTTGCTCTGCTCCAGGCATTTTAGCACAGCCGCAGCTGTTACTTAGTCACTAAAGTCACTAAGACAGGCTTACCACACACCCCAGTGTAGCACCCGAACACAGTGGGTTAGCAGATTTTGCATGCGGATCTTCTGTGACTCCTGTCCTGACATATTCTAAACCTGGATCTCCAGTCTCCAGCCTTCTGTCTAGTATATGAAGCACTCAAGTATCACACTAATACCTCCTTCTTCCTACTCTTCCCTTCATGGCTTTTCCTCTCTTCCGACCTCCTCTCCGTCTCTCTTTTGCTTATGTTTGTTGAAACAGATTTCTGTTTCTGCAACCACAGAACCTCAACAGGAGGAGGTGAATGAAAATGAAAAGACTTTGCTTGGGAGATGGGAGAACTGGTCTATCGGTCACTTGCACTGGACCATACAGCTAGTTAGTGACAGAATATGCACCCAAAGGATCCTCCGGCACTTCTTGTCTAGTGCCCTATATAGCAGCATGATATGTCACTTGCTCAGAATGCCACACTGTGAACACTTGCTTTCACCACTCATTTTCCTGTATAATTTTGGGATGGGGAATTTGTCTCTTTCAGATTCAGTTCTCTCACTCGGAAAATGAGGGTGATACCAGCACTTGCACTGTGGGTCGTGAGGTGGGCCTATTGGACATTGCAATGTAGTGTTTTGCTGGAGAGAAATAGATGCTGGTGACACCTTTTTATTATGTTCTGCTATTACGTCTACAATACCTACTGGGTATTTAGAACTATTGTTTTAAATTGCTTATGATTTCCAACACAGTCAGAGAATACTATAATTGTATTAGTTGAGTGTTTCTGCAGCCAAGAAAGCTTTATTTAGATGTCCAGGGTGTCTCATCAAAAGTTTTCAGGGAGGGTACTCTTGGCTTGGTAGTGGATACATTCATTCTCTCTTCTTTATGGAAAAAAAAAAGTCATTAAGAAGAATGTTATTTTCTTTCTTTCTTTCCTTACCGATGAAAAGGACATCAAAGTCCAGTGTTTGACAAGAGAGCCTGTTGGTTCCATTCAGGGGCACATTATGAATTGTTCATTTTCGACGGGTGCGGGGGCAATTCATTACATTTTGTTTATGTAGCACCTCCTGAGGGCCTGTTTCTAAGTGGTTCACAAAAGTCTTGTTCTCACTGGGACACACTTGTTCTCCAGGATTCCCAGGGACGGAAGATCTTGTGTGCAAATAAAATAAACTCAGCCTGAAGGCCAGTAATTTAGATTAATAAAGAGCTATGTTTATATAACTGTGTTAACAGAATTCTACATGGCAAGTCAAATCCAATTTTCTCAGGCTACACAACCATTTCTAAATAGGACTTGGCCAAGAATGTCTAGCTTGTGAGTGCACAAAACAAGGAGCAAAGAGTTTTCGAAGTCTTCAGACCCCTGAGATTCTATTTTTGTGGCTCTAGTTTCTCAGGAGATCATGGTGTATTTGAAGCAGTTTGAGTAATGGCGATTCTGTATGTGCAGGAATCTAGTCATGTCACATCTGTGCTGGTTAATGCTATGTCAGTTTGATACAAGCTAAAGTCATTTGGGATCCTCCATTGGAAAAGAAATGCCTGTAGTAGATTGCCTTGTGGTACATTTTCTTGATTAGTGATTGACATGGGAGGGCCCAGGGCTCTGCCCCCCACCCCCAGTTCTATACAGGAAAGCAGGCTGAGCTTGCTGTGGGAAGCAAGCCAGTACTCCATCAAGCTTCTGCTTCAGTCTCTGCTTCCAGGCTCCTGCCCTCACTTTCCTCAGTGAGACACTCTAATGTGCATCTGGGAACAAAATGAACAAACCCTTTTCTCCCGATGTTGCTTTTGTTCATGGTGTTTTATCATACAAATAGAAACCCTAACTAGGACAATATCCATTCATCCTCCCGACTTCCCATCATCCATCCATTCATGCATTCATTAAAAGACATCTCCTGGCCGGCGTGGGACTGACATAGGCTCTCTGCATATATGTTAAGGTTGTGTGACTTGGTCTTCCTGTGGGACACCTAACAGTGAGAGCAAGGGACTGTCTCTGATCCTGTTGCCTGCTTTTGGGATCCTTTTCCTCATACCGGTTGCTTTGTTTATCCCTGAGAGGAGGTGTGTGTGTGTGTGTGCCTAGTCTTTCTGCAACTTGGTATGACATGTTTGGATGATACGCTTGGGAGGCCTGGTCTTTTCTGAAGGGAAATTGAAGAGGAGTGGATGTGTAGGGGGCAGGTAGATGGAAAGTGGAAGAGGGGCTGGGATAGAGGAGGAAGGGGAAACTGGTTGGTTATAAAACAACAACAATAACAACAATATCTCCTAGGCATATCACAACACAGGATTTCTAGCTCTTTTGCTTTTGATTTCTCCAGTAAGAGAATCAAGCAAGGAGAAAAAAAAAAAACCCCAGAAGTTGAGAGATTTTTACATTGAAAATGCCCAGGAAGGAGCCTTTTTTTTAATACTCCCAATAAACATGTAAGATGAGTGACATTTGGTTCTGTCCTCTTTTTCTTGTGAAAGCACAGAGCTCTGGAACAGTTGTAGCTTTGGACAGCTGTACACCTTGCTCAAAGGGGCAGAAACACAAATCTATGGCGTATGTAGTATGCACTAGGTATGACTTGGGAGATTTTCATGTTCACAATCTTACTGCACCGGGCACAACACTGAATGGAAATTTGTATGTTTACATGGTGTGTGTGTTCAGTGTGTGTGTGTGTGTGTGTGTGTGTGTGTGTGTGTGTGTGTGTGTGTGTGTATGTGTGTGTATACATTTGATACAAATAAATGAGAAACAAGGGCACTAAGAAGTTACGGACTTGTTTATGTCACGGGTAGGAAGTGAACCCTCTGGTCTTCCTATGGTCTCATGCTGTCTCCCCAGAGAACACACAGGGCCAAAGCCGTCACCTACTGCTAACCCTGACTCAGTGAGAGGCTTCCTGGCTTTCTTCCCCTTTTCTTTCAAAGTTTCAATGAGAAGGGTCAGAAAGGAAAACCACAGCAACAACATAAATAGCAGAGGAAGGACGAGGGTCGGCGAAGGGTCTTGGGAGTAAATGGTGGTTTGAAGATAACGTTTTGGACCAGGGCTGGGAGCCTGGGAAACATAGGCCTCCCAAAGACTGCCTTTTCCGTTAACATTTCTGGAATGGTTGTGGGCCAGCTTTTCTTTCTTCTCTCAGCCCTGCCTCAGCAATGGCAGAGTCTTGTCATCTTTTGAGATCTCTTTGCAGACTCTCTGGGAAGCGTTTCTTTCTCTGTTGGCTCTGATGCTTGTTCTTATTATTTCTAGCCCTTTCTGGATACACACTGCACTTGCATGTGACTACCATCTCATTTAAGTGATCCCGGATCTAGACCTCCAAGCTATGTGTGCCCCGGCACACCATCTGTCCCACTCATGAAGATGCCCAATGTCACTATCTGAATCTCTCCAGGGAAGCCCTCTACTCCCACATTCCTAACTTCAGACAATAGTGCCACTCTAAACACAGTGTCTTCTAGCCTAACTCAACTCACCAAAGCAGCTGATTGTCTTATCTCATGGTCTCTTTTGTTTCAGGGTGTGTAACTACCTAATATTCTACGTGCTGGTTTAAAAGCAGAAAAAAGAGGTTCTAACCCTCAGCTGCCTCCAAGCCCACGATGGTATGTTGTGTGTGTGTGTGTGTGTGTGTGTGTGTGTGTGTGTGTGTATTGTGGAACTGTTGTTATGATAGAGGTGAAGGTGGGGTACTTGGAAGAGGTGTGAGTTGGGGTTGACCTGCTTCCCAGAGGAGACAGATAATTGCTCTTTCCCATATCCCCATAAACATCTGCCTCTGATGAACCCTTCTTCATGCTCAGGGGAGTTTTGCCACCCCTTTCTCCACGTGAATTTCATCATCTTTTATGTCCTCACATTTCAATTCAAATACTACTTCCTTGAAGCCTACCCCACAGCCTTCAGGTCAAACCATTCGCCCACGCAGGTTTCTACTTGCAAAATGCTGATTTCTCAAGCATAGCTTAGCATCCCTTTGCCTACTGACTGCGGTGGGGAAAGCACAGTTACTGGTGCTCATGCTGGAAGAACTTACAGTAACAGCTTGTCCCATGGCACTGACTGGGATGCCAAGACCTCAGGCTGAAATCGGGGTTGGGCTATAACTCTAAAGGCCTGCCTTTTGCAGTCTCCATCTACTGGCTACAGCCTATGTTCTAAAGGTTTCATTACCTCTCCAGATCAGTGAAGGCGCAAGTATGTAGACATGTCTGAGGAGATACCTCACCTTCAAATTTTAGCACAGCAGTTCTCAACCTGTTGGTAACAACCCGCATAGGAGTCTCATCTCAGATAGCCTGCATATTAGACATTTACATTACGACTAATAATAGTAACAAAATTACCATTGTGAAGTAGCATCAAAAATGATTTTATGGTTGGGGGTGACCACAACATGAGGACATGAGGGCATGAGGAACTGTATTAAAGGTTTGCAGCATTAGAAAGGTTGAAAACAACTGGGCTAACTCTGAATGAGCCATACACAATGCTACTTTTTGCTGTTGTACATTTATGCTATTTTTACTGTTGACAGAAAGATGGGTCTATAGCCAAGAGGTTATCAAAGCCACCTAGATGATGTGTGGAGAGCTGGAGTTTGGAAAGGGCTTCATCCTTCATCCAATGCCCCAGTGTTTTGGGGACACTGTTCATTTTCATGTTTGTTAAAAGCTGAAACATGTATCCGGGTAAAGATCCAAACATTACATCATCTAAGATCACTCAGTGACATTTCATTCCAAGTCTTCAAAACCCTTTGACTGTCCTGGTGAAGGGAATCTCAAGCCTACTAAACACAAGTGTGCTGTTCTATATTTTGCATGTTTAAAGAAACAGATTCCTGAGGAACAAGGCTGAGTCTTCAGCTGTCTCTGATAGGACAGTGTGTTGGTTTGGATGACACTAATCCATTAGTGTCCAGGGGCTGTCAGCTCCCCCACAGGCTCTATCTGTCTGTAGCCACCATCAATAAAGCCCTTTAAGCAAATCTGTACATTTGGGGGCAGGCTGGCGAGGCACGTGCCATGGAGCACCCCTGTCCCAATAATCAAACTCTTGTAAGTTGTGCTGAATGAGAGTCTTTCTCTGGGGACCAGTATATGTTTGTTTGTTGGCATGGTCCTAATGACTTAAAGAAAATGCCGGAAATCAGTCCCGCACTCTTTTCTGAAAGGAACATTGGCCCTTTGTTCAAGCCATGCATTTGCAGAGCGGCTTCTGAGTTAAGTCCTTGGAATTCCTCATGGTTTGTGTGTCTTTGTAAGCTCCCAGTATTGAAGAAGCCAGGGCTTTCTTTTGCTCCCCCTCTTCCCCAATGAATTCAACATTGTATTGAACACACCCTGACTCAATTTTGATAAAACCAACAACTTACAAAGCCAACTTGGGTGGAAAAAGTAGAAACATGAGTAGAATTTGATATCTCTGTAGGCCGTTTGGCTTTAAAAAGGTTAAGAACGTGGTTATTTAGTCTGCAGTCTTATTCCCAACAGTTTTTCTTACGTTCTCTTTGTTCAGGAATAGTATCGTGTTTGTTACAGTAAGTTCGATGCCACTGAGAAGTATGATGTTTAAAAAGGATTTTCCATGGCACCTACACACAGTCTACATTTTGATTTTTTTTCCCCCTAATAAGCCTGTTGGCCAAATTTGAGGGTAGCTTAGAAAGGTGGTGTTTATGGAAAATGGCCTAACTCTCAGACTTGTCTCTCCCCTTGTCTTTCTGAATCTCCCTCTCCCCCTGCACAAAGTGAGAATCATAATCCCAGAAGAATCCCAGTCGAGGTACTCCACAAGCATGTGTTCCCTCTTTCTTCTGCCTTTAGTTCCGGGATAGGTGAGCACCCAGGATGGCTAAGAGGTGGACACATGAATTGAATTGCTTGTTAAGGTTGGACTATAATAAAGCACCACACCCCACATGGCATAGACAAATGACATTTCTAATTCTGCAGGCTGGAAATCCAAGACCAAGGCATTGGCAAGGTTGCTGTTGCTGTTTTGATTTTTTAAATATATATTTAAAATGTTTATATGTATTTATTTGTATGTGCATGCCTGCTTGTCTGTATTACCATGTGACTGCAAGTGCCCATAGTGACCAAAAGAAGGAGTCAAACCTTTGGAACTGGAGTTACAGTTGGTTACCAGCTGAGCGATACAAGTCCTGGGAACCCAACCCTAGTATTCTGCACGAACAGTGATTGCTCTTGACCACCAAGTGTCTTTTTTAGTCCCTGGTATATCTTCTTATAAGTAGCCTGTCTGTGGTTTGCAGATAACCCCATGTTTTTCCTTGGTGTATGTCTCGAGTCCTTTTTTTAATGATGATATTAGGTATACTAGATTGAGGACCATTCTACTGATTGATTTTCAGTTTAGTTACCTTGTTAAAGATCTGTGGTTGGGGCAGGAGAAGAGCAAGGTAGAAGCCTGAAAGATTCTATACACCAAAAAAAATCAATGTGCAGTACGTTGTCAATCACTCTCTTTTCTTCACACTTCTGAGTAGGTGGCTTGCAAGGAGGTATTTAGCTCTTCCCCTAGTTTTAGTTTGGGTTAAGTTGTATCCCACTTTCATGGCCTTGATTAGATCGAAAGTCCCTTGAGACTATGTGATGGTGAGTCTCAGTTGTCAACTTGATCATATCTAGAGTCACCTGGGAGATGGGCTTCTTCCTACCTGATTTTTTTTTCCTGATTACATTGATAGAGGTGTGAAGACCTGCTCACTTGGTAGCATCATTCCCAAGACCAACTGTTCCTGGGATTACAGTTCTGATATTGGAAAGTAAGAATGGGCTATAAATGTGGACAGCTGGTGAGCGTAAGGAACTCATAGCTCTCAGTGTGTTGCTTAGCTACATGCTTTCCATAGAACAGGGTTGTGGCAGAGATTGATGGAACCCAGAACTAAACATCCTCCTTTCACGCTTGCGGTGGGTGCAGAGGTGGCTAGCTGCTGGAGTCTGTGTCTTCCCAAGCATGTTGTATCTCTAGGATCCATGGGGCTTGTTCTTTAAAGTGAAGGGTGCAGAGGATGGATATGAGTAATGTCTCCTCTTGGCTATGGTGCAGTGTGTGTGTGTGTGTGTGTGTGTGTGTGTGTGTGTGTGTGAGAGAGAGAGAACAACTGTGGGCATCATTCCTCAGGTGCCATTCATCTTTTCTTTTGAGATCAGGTCTCTTACTAACCCAAAACTCACCAAGTATGCCAGACTGATCAGCTACTGAGCCCTGGGAATCCACTTGTCTCTCTCTGCTTCCCCAACTCTGGGGTTATAGTACACACTATCATTCCTGGCTGTTTCCTCCTTCCTTCCTTCCTTCCTTCCTTCCTTCCTTCCTTCCTTCCTTCCTTCCTTCCTTCTGTCCTTCTTTCACTTACATTCTGGGGATTGAACAGATGTCTTCGTGTTTGCAAGGTGAGCATTTTACTGACTGAGCTGTCTCTCAGCCACAGGATCATGCTTTTAAAGAAACAGCTCCTTTCAAAAAGTCACTCCCTTCCTGAGTCTCTAGTTGAAGGAGAGAATGGATGTTAAAGGCCTAAACATTGGCAAAACCACAAGACAGGAGAAACATGAGCTCTTGAGTAACCATGCTGGAGAAAACCACTATCATTTTCTCTGATATGAAATTCCACACTGCAGATGCTTGAGATCTGCTATTTGTAGCTGTTAGTGTTCTCCTAAGATACACGAACACACTACTTCCTAAAAGGACCACAGCAGTCAAATCATAATAGCACATGCAGCTGACCATGAGCTGCAGGGTTGACAAGGCAGCAGACCGTGCCTGTCATGCATAGGGAGGGGAACTCCAGTCTCCTCGATCATTGCCTCTATACAGGGCTCCGACTTTAAAATCCTTAATGCTTTAAACTTATGTATCAAATAAAACACATCAATGTGACTCATCCATTATGCTGACAGCATTCACCAATAACTGTCAACCAGGCCTCTCTTGGTCTCTCATCATCGCCAGTCTCTTTGCACATGAGGAAGCTGTGTGGGTTTCTGGAACATGACATTCCTCTTAGGGAGCATAAAGTTCTTATTATATGACTAATGGGAGTTGATAATGACTACTTTGGGCCACCAGGGTGCTTTGTATGATAGTTTCTTCTATACTACTGAGCCTTCTACCAGGACTCTGATAGCAACAGTGCGACAGAGACAATGTAAAAGGCTGATATTATTCCCACAACCCTTGCTTTCTTTCATTTAATCATTTTGATACCCTAGGTGGTGATGTTGGCAACCCCATATTGCCAGAGGGAAAGCAGACAGTGAGAATTGGCTTAATGAAGTCATGTAGTTCTTGAGCCTTTCTTACCTGTTCCTGGGGTAACGTCCTGGGTCTGCTTTACATTGTACAGTGAAGGCCAAGTTGAACATTTTAGAAATGCTTAGGTACAGAAAGTATGGTTTAAAGGGGCAGAGCCAATTCACCTTAACATATCAGCATCATGACCAACTCTTTTTTCTTCTAGAAGATTATCAGATGCTCAGAGGAGGGACTTGTGCCTGAAAAGTGGACACAGTCATTTCCCCCTATTTCCTTAGATGATGGAGGCATAACCCCTAGTGTCCAGGCTGGAGTACATTATCTTCTCTGTGGCTTATACATGAATTAAGTGTCTTTTCTAGGGGGCTCTGAGCATCCCTGAAACTGTCTGTGGCCCTACACTTAGTTGTAATTTTGCAGCTAAGTGGCTACGTGGAAATCACTTGTCTGTTTGTATACTGCTTCCTCTACTGCAGAATGAGCCACAATAAATACTTACAGGGAGGTAAAGGTGGTGTTGAAGGAGTCAGGGACGGCAGGGATGCCAATATTACCCCAGTGGGGCCAGGGTTTCTAGAAGCATTTTGTAAGGGACTTGAATGTGTGCCCACACACCAAGGAAAAAAAAATCTTCATAGTTGGCCATCTGCCAGCTCACCCATGAATCTTTCCCTGAGCTAGTAGGCTGAGGATGTGGATCCATTTCTGATGCCCAGAGGCCGGCTTTGCAAAGAGAAACAGAACAACATCCTCTATTCACGGGCTGGCCGGCTGGCCTGCCAGCGCCCACGAGGGCTTTGGACTCAGAGAGCTATTGAAGGTAAGCCACAAAGACTCGCTCTCTCCCCTGCGGCCTGGAGTGAAGACAAGAGGCACCCAGCACAAGAAGAGGGTTGTTTGCATGAGCCGGCAGCCGGCAAATTCTGTCAAAGCAGCTGTAGGGGAGAAGTCATGAAAACATGCAGGAAAATCAAGCACCATGGTGCGGGCAGGAGATAGAAGATAAGGAGGCCACAGAGGCACAGTGGGTCCTTCACTGGACACTGGCAGCCACGCTCCTGCTATTGTCTAGAGCCCCAGAGCCTGGATGATGGCGGCTTTTCTTATTTTGCTTCTTTAAGCAAGGATTTATGGCAGAGGGAAGAGCATACGTGTTGTATGAATAGTGGCTGTCAAATAAAAAGCCTGTGGTGTTGACAAAACGGAGCTAGGGATTCAAATCAACCTGGTGTCTCCACGGCAGAGAAGACAGTGTGGGGAGTCCTTCCCTGGCTGCACCCCGGGGTCCTTGGCACCATTATCATTTGTACCAAATGGAAGTCAAGGCAGCTGTCACTGTGTCATGTGTCATGGCGTGGTCCTGGGTGATCTCTCACTCTCAGTATTGCTGAACACTTCATACATTCTCCAGGCATAGCTCAGATTCAACATATCCAAAATGGTTCTTGGTACCTGTGATCCCTGTGACCCGGAATCAGAAGTGTTTCTAGGTAGAGAATGAAGAGAGGGTCTTTATGTCTTAGTCAGGACTTTATTGCTGTGAAGAGACACCATGACTATTGCAACTTTTGGAACAGAAAGCATTTAATTGGGGCTGGCTTAAAGGACAGGTTTAGTCCATTATCATCATGGCAGGGAGCATGGTGGCATGCAGGCAGACGTGGTTTAGGAGAAAGAGTTGAGAGTTCTACTTCTGGATCCACAGATAGTAGGGAAAGAATGCCACATTGGGCACAGATAGAGTTTCTGAGACCTCAAAGCCCACCCCCTAGAGACACATGACTTTCAACAAAGCTATACCTCCTAACAGCATTATTCCCTATTGTCTGACATTCAAACACATGAGTCTATGATGTCCATTCCTACTCAAACCATCACAATGGTAGTAAAGAGAGAGGAAAGGGATCAGAGACTTCTTGACTCTGCACACATTATCCCATAGTTTTTCACATACCTAATAGTCCATATCAAAGGATTGGGAACAGGGTGGCAGATGACAATTGCAAATTGAGAAAGGAGGTGGTTGGTTTTCAGTAAAGTCAGTGGGGGTGATGATGCTGTCTCTACCTTGGCACTTTCTATGTTTCTGAGAGGATGCTGAGAGGGATTCTGAGGGAGGTGCATGTATGTAGAGGTGATGGGAACTAAATCAGCTGAGTCGCACTGTTTTACTGCAAGCATTTTTTCCCTTCTTCATTTTTTCCTCCCCTTTTCCCTCTCTACTCTTCTCTGGTGTTACCTAATCTGTCTTCTGCCTCCTGCCCTCCAGTGATTTCCTTTTTAGCTTCCTAAGTAGCTGGACTGAGAGGCCTGAGCCATTTCACCCAGAACAGTAATTAACTGAGGCATGTGATATGCCTATTACTGTAAACCTAGGCAACATCTGTTGACTGGAAAGAAAGGTCTTCGTCTGGGCAGCCCAAAGCCAGAGGCAATGTCCTCCGGTAGGGTATGATAGCTAACAACCACCAGCACCAGCACCAGCACCAGCACCAGCACCAGCACCAGCACCAGCACCAGCACCAGCACCAGCACCAGCACCAGCACCACCACCATATTGGATGATTCTTTCTTCCTACCCATGAAGAATCCAGTTTTCTGAGCATGCTTATGGAGGAGAGGTGATGGAACAAGTTACCTAGGCTGGTTTGGAACTCACAATTCCCCTTTCTGCTTATTATTTTAAAACATTGTTGCTTATAAAGAATAATGAAATTAACATTGCAATCTCAGCCTCTAGATTGACTGGACATTCTTTAATTTCAGTGAGAAAAGATGTAGGGAAGACAAGAGCGAGGAAGGCAGCTTTGCATGCATGGGTTCCATGTGGGAGGAGCCTAGGGGAGGTAGTAAGGGATGTCTGGAGAACCAATAAATCGGAACCCCTCCTTCTCCCCTCTTCCTTATGGTATATTTGATATGAGTCAAATTGGACAGTTTCTGGTTATTGTGAACAGAGCCACAATGGGCATGGTCGAGTAAGTATCTTAGTAGTAGAACATAGATGCTTTTGGGTAGATACCTGGCAGTGATATAGCTGGATCTTGTGGTAGAACTATTTCTAGCTTTCTGAGGCCACCCCATGTTTATTTCCACAGTGGCTGCAGCAGTTTGCACTCCCATCAGCAGTGGGTAAGTGTTCCTTTTTCCCCATGGCCACCCTGGAATTTGCCATTGCCTTTCTTTTAAACCATAGCCATTCTGACTGGCTTAGGATGAAATCTCAAAGTGATTTTGATGGGCATTTCCCTAATGGCTAAGGATGATGAACATTCATTTGACTGTTTCTTGGTTATATTTCTTTGAGGAACTCTCTGTTAACTTCCATGCACCATCTTTAAACTGAGTTGTTTTCATGTTGTTTAGCTTTTTTTTTTAAATAGTTCTTGTTATATGCAGATGTTTAGCAGGGAAGATCTTCCTGATTCTGTAGGAAATTTTTTTCTAATTCTTCTTGCTAATAAAGGTGTCCTTTGCTGCACCAAAGCTTTTTATGTTTCATGATATCCCATTTGTTAATTGTTGGTCTTAATGCCTACACTGGTGGGACCCTGTTAAGAAGGTCTTCCTATGCCCATAAGTTCAAGTACATGTCCTACTTTCTCCTCTATTGGGTTTGAAGTAATAGGTCTTATGTTGAGGTCATTGATCCATTTGAATCAGGTTTTTTTTTCTTCAGAAGTGAGAGAAAGGTGTGGCTCCTGGTAAGTCTACCATGCTGTAGTTGATGGTCACATATCAGAGAGTGTGGAGGCAGTACTGATAGAACTCAATGGACTGAAGTAAAAAATGACACAAATATTATCTTAATACAACGTATGAAATTCTTAAAATATTAATTAAAAATTTACCCCCCCTCAGAATAAAAGAGGATATCAAAAGTTGAAAAAAAAATTGGTTTTGAACTATGTGTCTGTGGCATGCACGATTTTCAGATGGGGTTTGCTGGCCTTGAGTTTTGACAGTCACCTTATGCATCTCCGTAGGATGGACTGACTTGCAGTAAATTCAATGCTACAAAATGGTGGTTCGCTCTTCTGAAATTGACTTATATAAAGACTGTGGCTTCTATCTTCCTTGCTTTCTAGACCCTTCTCAGGTAGAGCTCTGTTCCCAGTTTGTCATGAAGATAAAGGGACAGAGGGTGACACTGATAAGTGAGGGGTACCCCAGATGACAACCAACAGCACATCAGATGAGACTCTTTCCTCCTGTTGCTTGTGGTCTAGTTGGCAGTCGACTGAGTAGACAAGCAACATGCAGCACCACATACATGTACCTATTAAAAGAGATTAAATATATCTATCTATGTCTTTAAAAATAGCACCATTGACTTGAACAAAATTATGGGTTTCAGATTCAAAAATGCATATGCGTACTTTAATAAACGCACCCACTCCTATTCACTATCTCCCTAATGCTATGCTCTCCTCCTGGTTCGCTTTGTTTTCAGTGTGCTTACTATTCTGGTCTCATGGCACCTTTCCTATTTTCTTTCTGTAGATCCCACAGGTGAGATAATTCATGCAATGCTTATCTTTCCAAGTCTGTCTCATTTTGCTTCAAACGATGCTTGCTAGTTTCACCCATTTCCTGTGAAGGACATGATTTTATTCTTCTTAAAAGATGCCTGAAGCTCTGAAGGGGGGCAAACCATAGCCTAAGCTGATCTGGATCATGGCCTACACAATGTTCACTGAAAGTTTAACCATCAATCAACCTTGTAGAACTTGATGCAGGTGGAGTTGTCCCTTGTCATTTCAGTTTACATATTCCTTTGAGTGTTTTGAATGTATTCCCAGGAGTGGGGTAGCTGGACTATATACAGTTTATATTTTTAGTTGAAGAGTCTCCATACTAATTTCCGTAATGGCTGTCCTTCCATTCTCACCAACAGCGAATAGTGGTCTCCCCTTTCCACAGTATTTGTGGGCTTTATTTTCTTGATGACCCTTCTGACTGGAGTGAGTTGGAATCTCAGCGTACTGTAGTTTTCACTTTCCCGATGATTAAACCTGCTGAACATTTGCTTGTGACCTTATTGGCCATTTGTACTTCTGTTGGGAAGTAGTTCAATTAATGTGCCCACTAATTGATTGAATTGTTTATTCCTTATATTTTACAGTTTTTGAATTCTTCACATATTCTGGATAGTCGTTTTCCTCTGGACGAATTCCTCCAGAGATTCCTCCTATTTTCAGGCTCTGTCTTATCCTTTTTTGCTTCCTTCACTGTGCCTTTTGGTTTAATGCCATCCCGTTTGTCAGTTCTTGGTAGTATTTCCTGTTCTATTCAGAGAATCTTTGCCAGTGCCACTCTCTTGAAGAGTTTCTTGTATATTTTTGGATAGTAGTTTTTAAACTTTTGGAAGATCTATCCACTTTGGTTATCATTACCCCAGGATAACAATTGGTAGCGCTTGGAATCCAGACTGAAATAAAAGTTTTAGCTGCAAATCAAGAAATGTTAACTTCTGTGGAATTGTGGGGTGGGGCTCTGCGTATCATATCTATATTTTCTATAATGCTTACCACAAAGGTCTTACTATATACATTTAATACAGAATGAAACAGAATTTCAAAGATGCTCGGGGACCTAGAACACCAGGCATCTCATCTGCCATTTAAGCCTCGTTCTGTCCAATCACAAGTCCTCCTTTGCTGCACTGCTTCGAGGTTTATTAAAAAGCATATTTATTTTTTTGTAAGGCAATATCAAAACTTCATTGTTTCTACCCCAGCTCTTTCGCTTGTAGTTTTGCACAGGTTTCTCTTCCCAACAGACTCTTGCTGTGTTCATCAGGGTGATGGTGAGTAGGTGAGGCAGGTGTTAGCGTGATTTCACTTCTGCATTCAGGAGATCTGGGCGAGCTACTTACAGATTTCCTCTCCTCTCTTCTGAATGCTCTTTGAAAAATAAAGGATTGCAGCCCTATCCTGCCTCTCCTGTTTTGATCAGCATTGCATTCTTTTTGGATTAAGGGTGTCCAGTTTCCTTGGGAGGAACAAAGATGGCCATCTGAGTGTGGAGGGTGTAAGCCCATTCAGCAAAGTCCTCAATGGGAGTTCCATGGGATATATTCTCACCTCATTGGGCTTTTTCACTCAGAGTCTTTCATCCATGCACACAGGTGAAACAAATAGGGAGATGAGAAAAGAACTTCAGGAGCTTTAGAAGAAAGAAAAAACTAAAAGAACCCATCTCTGAATTTGTTTATTATATGGTTTAGCAAGTTATAGGACCAATAACAAAAGAGCAAATACTGCTTTCCCTGATCAGTGCTGTGGGATATAAAATTGGATGTATATTAGGAGAATTTCCTATTTTATTTAGCTATTCATTTTCTCATTAGTTTGTGAATCAACATTCACTTGTTCATTCACTCAATTGTTCAAGTCATTCAATTGAATGAGAAAATATTCGAAATGAGAAATCTGCCTTTAGAATGAACATAACATGTATTTGATAGATAAATCAAAATGTATTAAAACATACCCACTTAACAGGAAATGCACAGTTTGTTTGTTTGTGTGTTTATTTGTTTATTTTAGAATTTTTTTGTGGGTGCAGCAAACTTTATTGATGGTATTCAAGAGAGAAGGGAGGGCTCCCTAGAACCTTCCTGTTATTATGAGGGTCTGGGATGGAATTGTGAGAGAGATGCTCAGTGTTGGGGGCTGAGTTGGGATGGGGACTCCTCAGCAACTGAAGGCCTCTCTCTTGTTCTCAGATATTCTTGCTCGGCTGGGGTGGGTGGTTCAGGGTTTTTTACTCCTTGGAGGCCTTGTAGGCCATGAGGTCTACCACCCTGTTGCTATAGTCATATTCATTGTCATACCAGGAAGTGAGCTTTACAAAGTTGTCATTGAGAGCAATGCCAGCCCCAGCATCAAAGGTGGAAGAGTAGGAGTTGCTGTTGAAGTCACAGGAGACAACCTGGTCCTCAGTGTAGTCCAGGATGCCCTTCAGTGGGCCCTCAGACGCCTGCTTCACCACCTTCTTGATGTCATCATACTTGGCAGGTTTCTCCAGGCGGCATGTCAGATCCACAACAGATACACTGGGGGTAGGAACACGGAAGGCCATGCCAGTGAGCTTCCCATTCAGCTCTGGGATGGCCTTGCCCACAGCCTTGGCAGCACCAGTGGATGCAGGGATGATGCTCTGGGTTGCCCCACGGCCATCACACCACAGCTTTCCAGAGGGGCCATCCACAGTCTTCTGAGTGGCAGTGATGGCATGGACTGTGGTCATGAGCTCTTCCACGATGCCAAAGTTGTCATGGATGACCTTGGCCAGGGGGGCTAAGCAGTTGGTGGTGCAGGATGCATTGCTGACAATCTTGAGGGAGTTGTCATATTTCTTGTGATTCACACCCATCACAAACATGGGGGCATCGGCTGAAGGGGCACAGATGATGACCCTTTTGGCCCCACCCTTCAAGTGAACCTTCTCCATGGTGGTGAAGATACCAGTAGACTACACGACATACTCAGTACCAGCGTCACCTCATTTGATGTTAGCGGGATCTCACTCCTGGAAAATGGTGATGGGCTTCCCGTTGATGACAAGCTTCCCATTCTCAGCCTTGACTGTGCCATTGAACTTGCCATGGGTAGAGTCATACTGGAACATGTAGACCATGTAGTTGAGGTCAATGAAGGGGTCGTTGATGGCAACAGTCTCCACTTTGCCAGATGCAGAGGACAAGGCAGCCCTGGTAACCAGGCGCCCAATACGGCCAAATCCGTTCACACTGACCTTCACCATCTTGTCTATGAGATGAGGTTGGCACTGCATGAGAAGATGCGGCTGTCTCTGGAACAGGGAGGAGCAGAGAGCCCTATTTTAGAATTTTAAGTGCATATCTATATGGGGGTTACTTACTCATCTGTTGACTTAAGGCCACGTTTGTATTGGTTCTATCTTTCTTGTAAAAACAAACAGAGCAATGTCTATGAAGAATCATCTGTTTCTTGTTCCATTTTCTTTAAATGGATCAGCAACTTAAAGGTAGTTTTGAAGCAATTTTGTTTCAGACTTCTTCTAACACTCCCCCATACTTTATGATTGCTTTGCTTACAATTAATTTGATAAAGAATTATTATAGCTAATTGCCTTTAAGGTATGTTTGAGTGAGGTGCCGAATTTTCACTTTATTTAATGTTACCCCTGGCAATGCATGGAGGTTCTGGAACCAGAGCCTGGATGGTCCAGAGATCTAAGAGAGAACCAAACATGACTGGAAAATAAAGTCAATGAAATGATACCAAACAATATCCTACTATACTACAGATTGGTGCCCAGCCCAATTGTCATCAGAGAGGCTTCATCTAGAAACTTGATGGGAACAGATGCAGAGAACCACAGCCAAGCATTAGGTAGAGTTTGGGAATCCTGGTGAAGAGGGAAGGAAAGCTGGTAGGAGTCAGAAGGGTCAAGGATAACACAAGCAAACCCACAGAATCAACAAATCTAGACTCTTAGGTGCTCACTGGGACTGAACCAACAATCGGGGAGACTGTGTGGGTCGAACCTAGGCCTCTGTATATACGTTGCAGTTGTGTTTTGGTGGGGCTCCTAACAGAGGGCTGTTTCTCATGCTTTTGCCTACCTTTTGGACTCTTGTCCTCCTCCTGGGTTGCTTCATCCAGCCATGACACGAGGGGAGATGACTAATCTTATTGCAACTTGATATGCCATGTTTGCTTGATATCCCTGGGGGCCTACCCTTTTCTGAAGGGAAATGGAGTAGGTGTGGATGGTGATGGAGGAGGCAGGGAGTGATGGTGGTAGTGGAGGGAGGGGATGTAATATATGAGAGAACGAATTAAAAAAATATTTAAGTAGACATACATATGACTAGTGTCTATCAAATTGAGACAGGGTCTTTACATATCCCCGACTCTCCTAGAATTTACTATGTAGACCAGGCTTACTTTAAACTCATGAAGATCCATTTTGCCTCTGCCTCCTGAGTGCTGGGCTTAAAGTCATGCCATACCGTAGGTTAGTGGGGTCCTGTGTCTGCTCTGCCACAGGGCTCAGGCAGGCTGGACGTGGGAAATTTGACCACGCTTACCCAACACTGCTGCTGGGTGGGTGTCAGGCCATAGGGCATCCCTGGAATGGGGAAGTGCAGTCTGTGGCATGGGGGACACAGAGCTGGCTCGAGGGTCCCTGGGCCTTCAAGGAGGCCAGGGTCGTCTGGTTCTAGGGCTCTAGGATGTCTGGGCACCTCTAGGATGCCATGGAAGAGCTGAGAATGAAGTGGGGGCCCGCAGGGCTGGTTCTAGCCCAGGGCCAAAGGGGAAGAGGGGGATGCTCCGGGTGGTCCCGCAGGGGTAGTTCTTGGCTTGCCATGGTAGGTTTGGTGGCTGCTGCTGCTGGGGCACAGGGAGGTCTTTTCGGGAGATTAGATGGCAGCTTTGTAGGTGAAGGCCTTCTCTGTGGCTCCCCACGGTGTATCATGATGAAAAGAGGCAGTCCATGGTTGCAAGGCTTTTATTGTCATAATGGAAAGTAGATGAGTAGAACCATACCCCATTTCTCAGAGTGGGCCTGAGATTAAGTATCTTTTGCAGGGAAGAGCGTCTGGGAAGGGAAATTCATTGGCTAAGCCTCCAGGTCTTGAGGTACCTCATTATAATGGAGATCTGTCTTGAGCCTACTGACCTGTGGTCACATCCTCTACCTGTGGAGGGGCTTGGGGCATTACCCTCACATGACTGATGGTCACAAATCTATGGAGGGCTACGGGTAGTGACCGGCCTGGTTTCCTGGGAATCAGGCGAAACGCCTACTGTTCCTTCAGAGTCTCCAGGGTTCAAGCCTCCTCAATCCCGGAACCAGGGTGCCTTTCACTGTCCCACACCATACTGTGCTCAGATAGCTCTAGCCCTTTCAGAGAGTTGACTTCTAATGTAGACTATCAGTGGAAACTTAGAGATCTGGTTACAGTTTTCAAGGGATCACTTTGTATGACAGAAAAATTTAAGTAGTATCAGACTAATGGACTCTAACTTAATTGAACCTATGACCTGGATAAGGCTTAAGGTTAAAAAAATTCAATAACTACTAACGGAAAAAAATCAAGATGTGGAAACAAAAAATGGATTTTTTGGATAGACATTCACTTTAACTCTCCTTACTTACAGTGTAAAAAATGTTAATCATGAAGATTAAGAAAATCATAGGGCCCATCTGTGTAATGGGTGCTATAGATGATGCAAAGTTTATTAACTTTCTCTGTGTATACTATTGGTACATATGTTTATCCCAGCGTGTACATGTGTGAATACAGAGGTCATAGGGCTGGTGTCCTGTTCTCTCATTCGGTATAATTCGGTATAATTCCTTTGAAACTTCATCTCTCATTGGACCTGGAGGAAGGCTGCTAGTGAGCCTCTGTAATCCCCAGGCTCCCCAAAGCTGAAGTTACAGGGGCGTGGTCTGCCAAACCCAGGTTCTTGTGTGTGTGCTAGAAGTTGGAACTCAGGTGTTCATGCTTGTATAGTAGACCCTGTTAGCTACATGCTATATATATGCTTACATGTAGAATATAAATACTCAGGGTGGTTATATGATTTGAAAGCAATTGTTTAATTTTTCTGCCACATTTTTTGGCCTTATTTATATTATCACTTTTTTTTGGAGGATGATATGTTTTAATATGAGGTCAGTAAAAAAACAACAAAAACACATTATTTTTTTAGTCCCTAAAGTAGTCAGACAGCAAGATCAATTATAGTTCAAATGGAAGGAATCCCAGTGGCCTTCAGGGAAGAAGTGACCTCTTGGAAAATTAGTCTTAATAACAAAATGACCCTTGAATATCGAGGAAAGAAGAAGCAGAAGGAGGAAATGCCTCTGGAGCATTTGCCCTGGAGCGATGGATGACACTACTGATCTCTTAATTCTAAGTGTGGCCAGTTGCACGGTGTCATGACTCTCGAAGGTTAGATGACTCTGCAAGTCAAAGCATAAACCTAGAAGACAAAACCAATTTGCATACTGGCAATTGCTGGCTTTTCCTGCTGGAAGAGTTCATGGCTTGCTGGGTGTCACTCATATGCTGAGATGTTGTTTATGTCTGTGCAAGGACTAGAGTAGGAGTTTGTAGGGCAGTGGCCTCTCCATCACTCTTGTCTATGAGTGTAGCCCTGTGAGAGCTCAGTAATTCCAGGAGCGTTAACCTCCTAAAGTGTTTGGAGAGATTCAAATGTAACAACAGGCTTGACAGGCCTTTGTAAACTGTGGAATCAGGCCAAGGATTTTTTTTTTCAAGCCAGGTAAATTTGATTTTTGGAATTGCCAATGGCACTCTTGCAAGATAGAGATACAGTCTAGAAATCTGTGCAAAGTAGCAGAATAGTGCAGAGAATTTATTCCTTTGATGCTCATTCACATCCAAGTGGAGAGGAGACAGTTGACAAGGGAACCAGCCATTCAGGAGAGACTGTCAGGCTTGAGATTTGCATCTAAGTATAGGTGATACCAAGCCACGTGCTTAGATGAGACAGTCGAGGTAGTGAGTATTGAGAGGAAAAAAAGAGATGCAGGATGATGCAGGATGACGCAGGAACGAGCTCCAGGGACCTTATCCATCTGAAGTTATGCGGACAGTCTTCCATACGGCTGAAGTATTAGAAATGACTCAGAGGGGAAACAGCACATGAAGAACTATTTATTCAAGAAAACATTTTAAAACTGCTGAGAGTCTGTTTGTTGAAGCAAGGCCTACACCTTTTCTCATCCCTGCTCTGAAAAGTGGGGTATGACACAGTCTGGTGCCACCCAGAGCCAGTGTTCTCGTTCCTCTTTACTTTAAATTAGAGGACTATGTTCCTCAGGATGTGTGTATGGCTCAGGTTGGCATGGGTACACGGCAACAACAGCTCTCATTCTGATCCTGGATATCTGTTGCTGAGGCCAAGTTAAGGGCATGTGCTTCTAGAACTGGGAGCTCCCTTCTACCGAGCTCCTCTTTGTGGGATGGAGCATCAACCTGGGAGCAGCACCACTTAGGAACATGGCATTAATTTCCCCTTACTCCAGCCCTGGAATATAGTTTGCATGTTAAGAGACGCAAGTCAAAGAGGGCAATGGCTGCTGCACGAGGTAAAAGATGCGTTCGCACGCTCCCCTGGAAAAAAAAAAAGATGTTTAGAGCATACCATGGCTCCCAAATTGGAACCCCATATTGGCTCAGAAATTTTGAACAGAGGCAAATTAGCCCATGCAACAGAGGATTCCACTCTCTATCCAGGAGGGTTTCTTGATGTTCTTAAACTTAAAAATCCACCATAAGTTGAAAATACAGTAAGTTAAAGTGAATTTAGCAATCAAAGTCACTAAGCATTATAGCTTAACAACCTTGGGCACTGGGAGCAGCTGTTAATCTTCCCAGGCCAGCTGAACTTCAAGTTGCCATTCACTGTCATTGCCCAGCACACAAAGAGGATTGTACCACGATCACCTACCACTTAGTGTATATGTTAGTTAGTACAAGGGCATACTGAAATTCAACAGACAAGACTACTAAGTGTGTGTATCGGTTCTGGATCACTATAAAGCAAAACAAAAGTATTACTTGAACCTCTATATGCTGTCCACTGTCTGTTCTTCAATAGAGACAATACAGATGAGTTCAAGTCCAGGGTCATCCTCAAAAACTTAACTCAAAGTGGGTGAGAGCATGGACTGTAGGAGATGCAGGTGTAAAACTCTGAGAAGAGAAGGTACTCAAGTCATAGCTCTGACTAATGACTCAAGTTTGAACTCTTAGCTTTGGTGCCAAGAGCCCAAGCAGCAAAGGGTAAATGAGCAAGTCGGTCTGTGTCTGAAGCCTATACCTCAGCCAGGAAGGAACTGGGAAAAAATGCTGATGTATATGGTACTGATGGTCCTTGAGGACATCCTGCTGAGTGGAGCAAGCCAGCCTCAGAAGAACATGTGTTAGGTCCTTAAATGTAAAGATAGGACCCAGAAGCAGTCCAAATCATAAAGACAGAAAGTAGAAAGCAGTTTGTCAGGCATCTAGTGAGAGAGACAGGGTAATTATTGTTTAAGGCCATAGAGCTTGAGTTTGGTGAAATGAAGACTCTTGAAGATTTCGTGATGGTTGCAATGTAATAGAATGCGTTTAATATCACTAAGCTGCACGTAAGAGTAGTCAACATGACACCCTTTATATAATGTGTACTTTACCTCAATAAAAAATGTAGGAAACGTAGGCATTTTGCACACTTCTGTGCTACAAAGAATGCTGCAAAAGTTTCCTTCTTCCATGTACTTTTGTCTGGGCTACTGTTAGAAGGTCCCATCCTCATTCAGGATGGGTCTTCCTGTTTTATATAACCTGATCAATTTATTTCCTTTTAGGAGTGGCCATGGTTTTGGTTGATTCCAGGTCCAGTCAACATTACAACAAAAGTTAGCCATCCACAGGATGAATTGAGTTAATGGGCCATCTTAAGAGTGGGTCTGCTACAGAAGGCAATTTGGTTAGGACCAGTGGTTCTCAGCCTTTCTAATGTTGTGGCCCTTTAGTACAGTTCCTCATGATGTGGTGACACCCAACCATAAATTATTTTTTTGCAACTTCATAATTATGATTCATACCATTATGAGTCATAATGTAAATATCTGATATGCAGGATCTCTGACATGCAATCCCTATGAAAAACTTGTTTGCCCCCACCCCCAACTAGGTTGCAACTCATAGACTGAGAACTGCTGGTTAAACGTGCTCTGTGTATTTTTTGTCTGTGACCCACTGATCCTCTGCATTGTCTTGAGACTGCCCAGCAAGAGGACAACCACTAGATGTTGCTTTTTAAACCTGGACCAGAACCGTGAGCTCAAACCAATCTCTCTTCTTTTGTAGCTCATCAAATGGGTAGAACTGTGTTATTAGCAACAGAAAACTCACTAAGAAAGTGTATTGACTCATGAAACTGCTAAAAAAAAGTTTTAAAAACTGGGGTAGAGTAGATGCTCTTTTGCTTTTTTTTTTTCTGCAGAAGAAGAAAGGGCAGAGACTTGAGAGAAAGGTATGTGTGGATGTCCTTGTCTAAATGATTTTTGGCTTTCTCAGTTCAATAGTGTGCTGAGCTGATGGGTTGTGCAGGAGGGATAGTCATTGTCTTTAGCTGTATCTTCAACTGGGAGCTCAGCAGGCTCCAATGGATAGTTCCAAACCAGTGGCCACACAGAAGGGCCACAAAAAAATAGGCATGGATGTGGGAAAGGGGCCTGTTGGGAGGATGGGGATAATAGGAATGGGAGAGAGAGATGTGAGAGGTGAGACAGTAAGTGGAGTGCACTCCATATATGTGCAGTTGTCCACTTGACATCTCCAGCATGATACACAGGATCATCTTACGCTTCTCTTATACTTGCCCGTCCTCCTGCACGTCTCATCCCTGTCAAATCAACCCAGTCATTCATCATTCCTCCAAAAAAAAATATATATATATATATACACATATATACATATATAAATATACATACATACATACATACATACATATATGTATATATGTCACAGAAGAGATTTAGCAGAAAAGAAAGTGTGTGTTAGGTATCAACAGAAAAAATGTACACTGTACAGTGGGCATTCAGGGTAAAGTCTGGGGATTTGAGACAGTTTCCTAGAAGAGGTGATGCCTGAGCTGATGTTTAAGGTTCAGAGAGAGTTACCATCAAAGAAGTATGAGAAAACATCCTGTACCATGGTCTGAAGTAGAGAGCATCCTGTCCTTTGCAGGGATTAAAGGAAGGTTGGCGTGGATTGCAATCTTGCATGCAGAACTTACAGTCTGGTTGCAACCCAAAAATAATGTGAGACAATCAGGTTTTCTCAAGCATAGAGATTAAACAAGCGGCTCTCAGGGCTGAGGAGGATGGGCCAGCAGTGGGCTGAGGTGAGCAGGGGCAGAATAAAGCTAGCTTTGTTTGGGGCTTTTGTAGGATGCCCTCAATCAGGTCAATAGGATAGTCAACTAAGGAAAACAACTGGGAAGACTTAGAGATTGGGAAGGAGGAGTGATGGCTGGGTTGATTTGACAGGGATGAGAAGTGCAGGAGGACGGGCAAGTATAGGAGAAGCGTAAGATGTTCCTGCGGTGTATCATGCTGGAGATGTCGAGTGGAAAATTGAGTATGAGTTAGGAGAGAGATGTGAGAGGTGCGTCAGTGAGTAAGTGCAATGCACTATATATATGTACATATATATGTAGATGTATACACACATATAGATTTAGCAGAAAAGAAAAAAGCGTGTGTTTCCCATTAGAGTTGGAAAGGTGGAGAAACCAGAATATAGGTAGCTGTTACAAGATGAGAGTATGGGTCTGGGAAGATGGCACAGCAGATAAAGTGCTTTCATGAGGACCTGGGTTCGGGCCCACAGCATCCCACAGAAAAGCAGGATGTTATGCTGTGCACCTATGACTTTAGCACCGGGGAGGGCGAGGTGCAGATGGATCCCTGGAACCCACTAGTCAGCCAGTCTAGCTGGTTGGTAAGGTATTGGTAATGAGACTCTGTTCTAAAACAATAAGGTGGAGACCTCTTGGTTAATTCTAGATTATGAGACATATAAGCACCCACTCACACTGCACCACAAAATGAAATTAATCCTTCAGGGTAGATTATATCACCCAAGCATAGTGCCAATGGGAAGAAGAAAAGCCAAGGAACTAATGCAAGTATTGAGAAAGCGAAAGGAGGGAAAGGAGCCCGTGACTACACATGAAAGGGTCTATTAGCAAAACACGATCAGAAGTGGGGAAAAGATTTTCAACACAGTCTGATGCTGTGTAGTCCAGTTCAAATACGACTGAAAGGTGGTCACTGTCTTGCTAGCATTGTAGTCTCTGGAGATTATGTTCAAACAGTCCATGCAGAGAGGGACGTGGAAAAAAGGGAGATTGTAATGGTCTGGCCTGAGAATAGGAAATGAGAAATGCAGACAAGAAGTGAAGGAAAAAATTTCCCTATGTTCTAGAAGAAAAAAATAGAGTAGAAATAGGTGATTTTTTGGAGGGACTGTTAGAATCCTAGTGGTTAAATTTTAATATAGAATAGACTTAAAAATATTTTAGGCTCAAGGCAAAGAATCTATAGGGAATGCGAAAAAATGCAGAGCCCAAACCAGCAGGGATCTTGAAGCTAGGTTGTGGAGGATAGTCATGAAGAAGGGTGCTCCGTTTCCAAGGAAGGCTGAAGATGGCTGCCCAAGCATGCTTAGGTCTTCATCTCCAAAACCTCTGAACCTATGGGCAAAAAGGGCATTGGAGATAAGATTAAATTAAGGATCTTAAAGGACTGATATTTTAGATTATGAGACCAAGCCTTAAATGTCATTGCAAGTTTCCTTAAGAAAGGAAGACACAGAAGGAGACTTGGTAAGGGAGCAGAAGCTAGTAGATCAATAACAAAAAGCCTGAAGACATGTAACCATCAGTCAAGGAAAGCTGGAAACCACCAGAGGCCTGAAGTAAGATATTGGTTTTCTACCTGATCCTCCTAGGGGAGCACCCACCCCTGCTGGCACTGGTTGTTAGGTTCATATGATTCATCTCCAATTGATTTATTTCAGAAATACATATTATTTTTATTTGTGTGGTTTTTTCTTTTTTCTTTTTTCTTTTCTTTTCTTTCTTTTCTTTTCTTTTCTTTTTCTTTTTTTTTTTTTTTTTTTTGGAGCTGGGGACAGAACCCAGGGCCTTGTGCTTGCTAGGCAAACACTCTGCCACTGAGCTAAATCCCCAACCCCTATTTGTGTGTTTTTATGTATCTGTGTCTGTGTGGTTGCAGATTCACGTGCTGTGCACACATGTGGAAGTCTGGAGAGGTGTTTAAGCTCTCCACCCATTTTTGAGACAGGATCTCTTCCTGAACCTTTCTAGTCTAGAAGCCAACAGGTCTAAGGACTCCTCCTGTCTTTGCTGTCTTTGGAAGAGGAGTTACGGGCACACTTGGGATGCTCACCTTGTTCCATGGAAACAAGGATCCACACTCTGGTTCTCGCAATCGCAGGGCAAGTGCTCTTAACTGCTGACCCATCTCTCACACCCGCCTCATTTTGGATTTCTGATCATCAGGATTGTAGGAGAGTAATTTGTGCCTTTGTAAGTCACTAGCTTCAGAGGAATTATTCATGGGAACAACAGAAATTAATACATCTTCTGACATGGAGAGGGAGAATAGATGGAAATAGTTAATTTGGGGTCTGGGTAGGTAAGAATTGAACATGTGTGTGCTTAATGTTTTGGATTAGGAAGCTAGGGTACGTCATAGGATGGATGGAGGTGAATGAATGAAGAGCAGAGAAGCCAACGTGAGATTCTAGACTAGTGTTTCTTAACCTGTGGGTCACAATCCCCTGGGCAAACCTCTATCTCCAAAAATATTTACATTTTAATTTGTAACAGTAGCAAAATTGCCGTTATGAAATAGCAACAAAATAATTTTATGGCTGGGGAGGTCACTACAACATGAGGAACTGTATGAAGGGGTAACAGCAGTATGATGGTTGAGAACCACTGTAGATAGAAATCAGAGTGTCTGATGTTGTGACCTGGCAGGGCTGAGTGAGCAGGAGCAGCTGTAGGCTTCAAGGGCTGATGATACCTTGGGTGGTAGGCGTGAGACAGATAGGACATAGCTGAGATTTATAGCATGTCCTGCAGTTCCAGTTGGTTGCCTGGGGTTGGGTTTTGGGATGGGCAGGATGAATTAAGTAATCATGAACTCCAGGGGGTGGGGCGAAGCAATGATGCTGATGCTCTGTTTGGCTAGAAGAAATTTGATTGGTGGGACTCCAAGCTCCCAACAACCCAGCATGGTGCCCGCTTGCCACAGGGTTCCAGGTGGAATCACACTGCCCACTTGGGTATGTGGAACTCGTGTTAGATCCTCATTGCTTTAGGTGTCTTCGATGCCACTGTGGTCCACATTCCTTGCTTCTGAGAAACTACAGAGCTCATCTGAGCTATGTTAGGCCAGTAGGCCTTTTGTGTGCATTGCGTTCTTACAGTGGAAGCAGCCTTGTTCACTTTGCCCGGTGAATTTGCCTTTCTAAACCCAGCTTAGCTGCCTTCTAGGTTCAAATTCTCAGTTTCCTGCTCTCCAGGCAACTTTGCAGACTCCTTGCAGACTCATGCTATGCAATCAATATATAATTTCTGCCCCCATCTTTCCTTTCCTCCCCACCCTAGGCACTGAGCTCTGTATTCCCAGCACTGAGAAAACACACCAGCCATGAAGAAATACAGAGGGATTTTTAAGAAAAGGAACAGTTCTTAGCAGAGAGCTTATAATAATAGACTGGGAACATGGCTGACTCCAGCCGTTTTAGCCCTTCTTGACGTATTTACCCCCTTTCTAGAAGCAATTACTCATTGTCCACAGTAAGACAACAACAGTATAATGAAACATGGCCCACTTTGCTCTTCCAAAGGGCAGCCCTATCTGATTGCTAGAAAATTTCAATTTCTGAGTGGATCGCCTCTGATTCTCACACTACCCAGAGGCTAACCCAAACACTTATTTACTTGCTCATTGACCTGTCTGTCAGGGAGCTATGTCTCCTTCTTCACTTCACCTCACTCTTCTGGATCCCGTCACCTGTTCTGGGTGTGAAAACCGTGATGTTTGGAGTGGGGCCTAAACTCTCTGTTAACCTCGTGTCAAATCACATGGCTTCAGACAACCCAGGGGCCGTTTGAAATTACAGTTGGAATCCATGGAAAATGAATGACAGGTGCAGCTGAGAACCCTCCTCCCCACAGTCTTCAACTACTCTACCCCCCTCTTTTTTTTTTTTTTTAAATGCTGCCTCTTCAGAACAAAATTTGTTAGCTGGGTATTCAGAAACCTGAGCTTTGCCCAAGAGTGAGGTGTTGATTTGGACCATTCAGGGATGACAGCTGCTCCAAGGGGTGGGGTGGGCCTGGAGGCCCCAAGATGGTTTCTTCAGTCTCCAGAGAGCTGCTGTTGGAGGGTCCTTGGGGGCTACCACCTTCTGTTTTGCACAATCTATCTTTAGAGAACTGCAAGTTCATTTCTCAGAAGGGCCTCAGGGCTGCGATGACTTCTAAACGGACAAACCACTTCCTGCAATCTTTAACTGAATTGAGGCTGGGGAGGGGGGCGTGTGAGGGTGTGACCATTGGAGGGGGCCTCTATTCGAACTTGTCCAACCCTCTTGTCTTTCCACAGACTACTTCTGGCTTGGGCCCAAGAGAGATGGAGCCAACAGTGGTCCCTGGAGTAGGCCAAATGTGAGGTCACAGGTTGTTCAAGTTTATGCCCAGGGGTTAACTACCCAGAGGGACTGGAAGAGGGGCAGGGCCCTGTCTGGAAAGTCTCATGCTACCTAGATACTTCAGATGCAATGAAAGGCCATGTGGGATAGTCTTTCCTGCTCCCATGGACAACCCCTCCTCCAACATGGTGTCAGGAAGCTGTTTCAGGAATTAGCACAAAGCCCATGGCTTTATATCTCCTTGTGGTATTGATACCAGTTATCATGATGAAGATCCCCAGAGGAACCTTAAGCAGTTGACTCAGAAGAAAGACAGACACTAACAGAAGAACTGGGTTTTTTCAAATCTTGTTTCTAACACTTTGTAACTACAAGGATGTGGCTGGGTGTCATTTCTGTGTGCCCTAATAACTGATGAACAACAGTATCCATCCTAGAAGTTGGATGTGAACACTTTAAAAGACGATGGTCATGTGATTCTAATTTCAGGGCTGGGCTGGGCCTGATGGCAGGCCTTAGTGCTGCACGAGCCTTATCTAGTGGTACTTGTACTACCTCCAGAGGTGGAGGTCATCTGGCCAGCAAGCAAGACGCTTCTGCCGTTCACCTGGGTTGCTCTATCTCACAGAGGTCTGGTTATCTGTTCCTCTAGGACATCCGGTTAAATGTGAGTTTCAGATAAAAGTAAATACATGTATACTATAACAAACACATCTGTCCTGACACTGGATGGGACATATTTTTGCTGTGAAATTATTTTGGCTTCTTTTTAGATTCGAGGGCTGGTAAGATAGTTCAGTAGGTAAGGACCCTCAGTGCCAAGCCTGATGACCAGAGTTCTAAAACCCAAAGAAATTCAAATTCAACCAAGGAACCTTCCCCAGAGAAGATACTTCCTATCTTGTACTCCATGGAAAGAGGACTGGCCTTGGGTCAGATGACACTTAATTTGTTCTCTGTTCTGACACTATTTCCCTTAGGAGAGTTAATACTCATTTCTAAGCCTCAATATTATTATTTTGACAAAACAAACAAACAAACAAACAAACCTGGAGTGCCAGGTAGAACTCAACAATCACTTTGTGTGGGTTACTTAAGGAGTTCACATCAACAGTTTTGGTTAGCACAGGCCGTTCATTTATACTCATTGGCAGAGCTGGAAGGATGGGTGAGACGCGGTCCTTGCTTTGATCTATATCTTCCTTGGGATTGTACAATGACTTGATGAACAGCTGATAATGAGTGTGTTCTGTGTAACTATGGAGTGCATAGGCTCAGAGGAGAGTCTGACAGGTTATGCAGAAGGAGGCTCAGGGGCTCTGAAGAAAGATGTTTTAGCTGGGTCTTGAAAAAGAAATATAATTAAATGACCTTTTATTTTCTCTGGAACTTAATCTCGCTTCCCTATACATAGTCTACAATTAAACTTATTGATTTATTAGCTATGCCACTGTTTGCCAACCCCAACATAAAAAACTCCGTGGTTAGCATTCTGCCATTATATTTGGGGTACTCATCTGAGCCCCTCTGGGCTATTATTCCTATTTTACAGAGGTTGAGTCACAGAGTGTCTCTGTCCAGGCAGGGATCTAGAAAGGGGTGACGTAAGAATGAGATGGGGAGGGTCTAACTATTCTTGAACTTTCACAGCCAGAGTGAAAGTCTAGAATGAAAGCCATTGCTGGGCAGAGCATAAAGGCCTTTAAAGGATAAGCAGAAAACAGACAGCATCTGGGTGCTGTCTGGGAGGCCTGAGTTGTGTAGACAGCCCTTCTGCAGCACGCGGAGGTGGGGGCAGGCATCGGTGGCATTTCTTGGGTAATGAAGGGTTATCTGATCACATTGGTTACTTGATCACAAAGCTTTCTGATGTTTCCCTTTAAGCTAGAGCCTTGGAAATGCAGAGAATAGACCCAATTGCCAGCTTGGTGGTTCTTCTGCATCTAAGGCTGAGGGTCAAAAGGCTAGAATTGCATTTCAAGGGCATTCCCACATGCAATTCAAAATAAGGGTTGTCAGCTGACAAGTGGAGAGGCTACTGCCCAGAAAGCTCTCAGGGTTTCCAGAGACAGGTGCTTGGCATCCATCTAGATGGCTGTTAATGTGATGACCATGGGTTTTGGCTGTGTCTTATCTTCATGTTCCCTCTGCTTTGCACACGTGCGTGCATTATAGTTCCACTGCCCCCCTCCCACACTCCCAACATCAGTGTCTGAAACATCCACAGACAGCTTGGAGGAATAGATTTGTGACCTTAGGAACACAAGATAATCATACTCCAAGCATAAGGCATATAATTGCTCACTAGGATTTGCAGTGAATCTGTTTACTAGCTCCGCCATTCATTAGCTCCTGGATTGGTTCATTCAACAAACTTGTCCTTCAGACTTACTATATGCTAAACTCTGTGCTAAGTGCTAGTGAGTGGGAGATAGGGAATAGGTTGTGTTCTACAATTTTTTAAAGGTTTAGATCTATTGTGTGTGTGTGTGTGTGTGTGTGTGTGTCTGCGCATGTGCCTGTGTGTACATGTATACATCAACATGTGTATGTGTGCATGTGAGTGAACAGATAGAAGAGTTATTGTATCACCTGAAGATGATGGCACAGGAAGCAGTTGTGTAACACCTGACCCGGTTACAAAGAACTAAACTCAGATCACCTTCAATATCAGTACCTGCTCTCAATCACTGCTTTGTCTCTCCAGTGTCTTCGGGCAATAGTATCAAAACTAATAATCAGTATAAACAAGGGATGTGATAGACTCAAGACAGTACCTGTGTTTATAGTTGGGTTCTGGCTTACCGGTGTGGAACCGCATTTAACCTGTTGAACATCAGTTTCCTCTGTTGTGAACTAGGCGTAATGACACCTGTCTTACCAGGTCTCTATGACAAGCTGTGACCAGTTGCATGTAACATTGCGCATACTTTACTGATGACAGTTTTGAGCCTGAGACATTTGCCCAAGCTCATACTCATGAACAATAGTAGACTTGAGGCTGAATCTTGATGTTCAAATGGCAAGAATGATGCTTTCTCTATTTCTCCCAAATTTACTTTTAAAACTGAACTGATCAATGCATTTCTTTTGCTAAGATACTCAGAAGTTCTCTTGTTCTAGTGCCAATACCTAATAGTCTTAGATTCTCTGGAGTCTCTGTATTCTAAACTTTCATGATGACCAAACCCACCACAGTAGAGTTACATTTTCTTTCAAGTTGCACCCAGCCATCACAGAGCAGAGTCCATGCAAATTGCCTTTCAACAATTTGATATTGAATAGTCTGGATTTGAGAAACATGTGGAGCTGAAGGTACCCACCATCTTCCTCCTGTGGAATACAAGCTCCTAATTGTCCTACTTTGGCCTTCCTGAGTTTTCCTTTTCTCCCAGTAATTTACCCTTTGAAACTATATGTTGAAGGAATGACGAGTTGTGCTATCATCTGCCCTAGAAAGATGACCCTTAGGCAGATAGACAAACTCAGGAAGTCTAGGAAAATAGCTGGTTCCCACTGTGGACTCAGATTGTTAGACATGAAAACCCATTGTCCCCCATCAACCCCAGAGCCCCTCTTTGAAAAGAGCTATGTGCGTGTATTTATAGGTTCTCATATTAATTCCTGTGGGACCATAACACTTCCAGTTGGAGTACACGTAGCACCACTACATCCTTAGACTGACAGGTACTTTGGTTCCATTTTCTGGTCTTATTCTCTGGCTGATATCTTTGTATGATCCTCTCAACTGGTCAAAGGACAAAATGTCCCGTTTTGGTCATCGTACCAGGCCGACTTGGGAAAACCAAAATCTGTCTCCACTACTCAGTTGCCGTTTGAGAATCTAGATGAAAGAACACAAATGTGAAGAAACAGTATTTGATTGTATGTTCAACAGACAAACTCATATGTATAAAGCTGAGGACACTTTCATAGTTTCTCTGAGGAAACCACCATTCAGTTGGTACAAGTGCTTCTGGGGTTTTATATCTAAGTCTTCATAGCCACTGGTTCCTGAGCCAGCAGCTCTTACATCCCATTGGATTTCTATGTTTCCTACCTGAGAACCTTGACGCCTTGATGGAGGATCTATGCTTTTAATGATCCAGAGGATTTTATCCAGATATGATAGCCATTTCCATCCTGGCACCTGTCAGCAAGAGAAGAGGAAGACCTGTTAATGCATGGGACCTAAGTGACAGCATTCATGAATGGATGGGCTTACAAAGACACACATCATTGGATTGTTTCCACACCTCGTTCTCATTCTCCAGTCCTGTCCACCAGGAGATACAGCATACAGCTTATGTTGTTAGGTGTGCAAGGGGATTTAGAAGAGATTCTTTGGGGAATGTCATATTTTAAAGATGGCGCCACTTTAAAGGAGAGTCTTTCTGACCTTGAGTAAGTAACTTCACCAGACACCATTTTACATGGCTGATTTTAAATCGTCTTTTAGAGGGTACAGGGGTGGCTGTTCTGCCAGGCTATTGAGACTGTTCAAGGGATGAAGCGAGGCAATGCAGGTGAAGTTTTAAGAACTGGCTTAAGGGAAGCTGTGGTATAGTGTTTGAAAAAATGTGTGCTCTGGAGCAGGAGGCTTGATTTCAAGCCTCCAGGCTGCACATCTTGAAGCTGAACTGTTTAGGGTGAGTCAAACAATTCCAAATCCTGGCAGAAGGGGGCGCTCTTGCACTTTCTTTAGATTGTCCTAGTCAGCTAACAGGAGGAAACAACTTTTTGTCTCCATTTTCTAATTTAGTTCCTGGGTCCGTTTGGGTGTGGAGGACAATGTTGTGTCCATTCACTGGGATGGTCCAGCCCATGAATTTCCAAAAAAGGCAGGAGTCTGATCTAGACTGATTTTTATTTTAGTCTTTATTTCCTGTAGGACAGATAGGTGCTGACCACATGACCTAAATTTCACAAGAGTAGTCCAGGTCAACAAAGACAGTTTGAGGGGTCAAACCGTACCCTGGCTTATTCATGATTGACCTGTGGTAGCATGATGTATAGTAGCAGAGGAGATACTCTGCTGGTCCATCAGGAATGGAGATGAGATGAATAATGTGGGTCCTAAGAGATACGTGTGGACGGGTAGTTATGGGAAGCCATCAATGAGTAACTGGGTCCATTTAGCATCGTTTTCATCTTAGCACGGAGCCTGGAAACCTTGAAGGTAAATGAGAAAGGCGTGTGACCATATGACATATGGGTTTGCAGAAACTCAACCTAGGTCTCTCACTCTGGTATGCTTCACGCTTGTCCTGTGTGTGTGTGTGTGTGTGTGTGTGTGTGTGTGTGTGTGTGTGTGTGTGTGTGTGTGTGTGTGTGTGTGTCAGGATGGGGATTACATCATACTCCTTTTGCTGATACTGACAATATAAAACCAAGAGGAGAACATAAGTAATTCTCCCAATGCAACTGACCAAGTCTGCTTAAATGCATATCATATAAATATATGTCATATATAATATAAAATACATTTTAAACATAATGCCAAATGGTTTAATTATATATATAAATTATATAATATGTATTTATATATAATTATGTATATTCAAGTCTTGGGTTGTAACAAATTCAACTATTAAAATGAGGTAAAATTCTTCTTTCGATCTGTGAATTTCATGTGAGTTTTACTAATGTGTGCTTGTTACACAGCAAAATGTAGAATTGTGTCCCACATTGAACTTGAGCGTCGTTTAGCCTTCTTAAGCCCAGAAGAGCCTCCTGTCTTTTGTGACAGTACTACATTGGAAGCATACAGGTCGAGGTATGTTAGAGACTCTTCCTCAAGCCAAATTTCCCCAATGGCTCCTTGTGATTAGATTCAGCTCTTGCCTTTCCAGCCCCAGCATCGCGGGAGGGCTGCTATGGGTTTTCAAGCATTACAGTGGATACACAGAATGCCAGCTTCCCTCAGTACTAGTGAGGTAAGCTATTTGCTTAAGGTAGTTTCTGCCAGGCTCCTCTGCTGCAAAGGTTCTGAATTTCCCTCTGCAGCTAATGAGCAGTCTATTGGAAGACTCGACCCAAGGCTGACTTCTGCCTCCCTTCCCACATCAGGGCCTGTTTGTTCTCATCTTGATGGTTCTTGTCTGCATTGATGGTGAACAGTCCACCATCCTGCTTCTTGCCTTCTTCCTACCGTTGTTCTGAGTTGTACAGGGCAAGGAAAGACTTTTCCTTCTTCCCCCTCCGACCCCCGAAAAAGTCCTCTGTAAAATGGTTCACATCCTTGAGAGCATATGATAGGAGCTGGTAGTCAGGTCTTAAAATCATGCTTTGTAGCCTTAAAGACTGATAGCATTTTCCACATTTGTGTAGTGTACCAGATAACACAAAGGTATTTTGTCCTCCTATCGCAAACAAGGAAACTGAGGCTCAGAAAAATGTATCTCCTCACCAAAAACGCTCCCTCACTATGATCAGAATTTGATTTTGCAAGTGCCCTCCGGGCACGTCAGGTAAGTAAGCTGCATTTAGATCTTCTAAACACTTAGCCTCGTAGATGCCAAATTCTGTCCTTTTCTGTGAATGAACGCACGGATGAACACACGAGGACAAAAGCAGCTTGATCTAATGAATTGCTCCCTTACTTCCTTCTGGGTCCAGGGAGCTCTATTCATCTCCGATCATTGCAAATGCTGGAGCTTCCCCCAGGAAAGGTACTTATTATGTACTGAGATGGAGAACCCTGCTGAGGAGGGTGGGGATGTGCAAATGACTGAACATCCTGGGTGTTCCTGCATCCTTTAGGACAGTGGGAGCATCTAACAAGTGGATAGGGAATAAAGGATGGTACTCCCATGTCCCGAAGACAAGTCTTTCTAATAGATGGTAGATCCACCCATCACTCTCACTCTAGTTTGATATCTGAGTGCCCCTGGTTGGGCTGGGCAGGAGGTATCCTGTAGATTGTCATGGAAGCCAGATCGGGTGTTGGATTTTTTTCTCAAATTCTGGCGGGGCTCAGGGTCCAACCTTTGTTAAAGTTCCTGGCTGCAGCTCCATAAGAGATAGAGTGAATGATGATTAGACAGTGAGTTGTAGCCAGCACCTGACCCCAGGATGCTCTAGAAGCTTTACTGCCTACATCAGGCTATGCTAACAGAAGGGGCTTCCCTGGACTAGGGTCATTTGCACGAGACTTGCAATTCCGGGCTTATACTTCCCCGCAAGTGGCTGTGATGAGATTGAGTGCTAGATGCTTGTACATGTGGGACCCAGGTTGACTTCGAGACTGACCTCTTTCTAAATAGCTTTCTTTCTCTAGAATTAAATGGCCAATGATTGTTTTTTTTGGGGGGGTGGGGAGGGTCAAGTCACTACATTTTTTCCAACCTCATGGTCTTGCTTTCATTTGTTTGCAATTTGGGGCAAGAGACAACAGCTGTCTTGGTGGCTTTCCTTATCTTCCCTGTCACTTTCAGAGTTTGAGAACAAGATCCCTCCTCTTTCAGAAGCTTATGGGTCTTACTCAAAATGAACGGACAGCCTTGGAAGAATTCCCCTAAAATAGTGCTCTGTGTCTGTGTTTTTAAACGAGGAATTTTACCCCATAAGGCAGTATGGGTGGCCTGGGCAGAGAGCTGGAGTGTGCGAGCATAACCACCAGCTTAGAGGGGCCGTGTTTGGAGGGTATAGAGTGCACCCTTCTAGAGGTCTTTGTAATCTGTCTCTTTGGTCACAAGAAAAATACAGAGAGGAAAGGGAAGGGGAACAGTTTACCATAAAACCATTCATTTCCCAGGGCAAACCCCTCAAGGTCGCATACTGAAGTCTTTCTGAGTCTGTAGAGTGATTCCTGCCGTGTTTTCTCTTCTCCTCCATATACCCTTCCAGACCATCGAGGGTGGGGTTAACCTGTAGGCTGTCTGGCTGTACTGGGAAACATCAGGGGTCTCCAGTGTGAGCAGCTGTTAATCGCACACGGCAGTTTTCTCTGCTCCCTTCCTGCTTCAGAGCAGGTTCTAGGATGAACACCGTCCACTCTGCTTAGAGAACAGCAATGGCCACTGTTTTACATAATCAAAAAGCGGGGTTGGGATTTAGCTCAGTGGTAGAGCGCTTTTGCCTAGCAAGCGCAAGGCCCTGGGTTCGGTCCCCAGCTCGAAAAAAAAAAAAAAAAAAAAAAAAAGAGTTTAAAAAAAAAAAAAAAGCTACGTACCTGGTGAAACCACACCCCCTTTTTTCCTTAATCTCTACCCACACATTATCCTTGTGTTTTCTGGTGCTCACAGTGCTTTTACCTGGCACACAGTGGCTGCTTCTGCATCCAGCCTGTATCGGCCCTTCATAAGTTGTCCTCGCCCACTCGGCTCAGGCTCCCTTTCCTTGGAGCCTGACCCTGTACTGGGTCCAGAATGGCTGCCTAGCTCCTTCCCCACCCCCCCTTCAATGCCTCTCACCCTGGCCCTTTGCCTTTTAAAAAGTTTCTCTTAGCACCTTCTAATACGGCATCGAATCGACTTATTTATTTCCATTTACTCTCTCACTGTACTAAAATATAAATCCATTGGCACAGAGTCCTTCATTTTGTTTATTGAGGTTTCCCAAACACCTAGTAGGAAAGACAGTCTATAAACACTTGGTGAGTGAATGGATAGGTCCCATTTCCGGCCCTAAGAGCTACAAGTGGGGTGGGGGGTGGGCTGGAGCCCGGCAGCTGAAGAGAGCCTTCTGTGTCTCCAAGCAAGCCAGAAGTCCATTCACCTTTTCATGGGAAGCTGCCCTCCAGGAAGGAGGTTATGCAAGTGTGAAGCTTTTCCTAATCAGTTGTACCCTAGACTGGTTAAGAAACCTGACTGGTCAGAATAATGTCTCCTACCCAAATTTCCCCAGCTTCCTGTTCTAGGAATGACCAGCCACAGCAGTCACAGAGAAACCAACGGAAAAACAAGTTTCCTCCAATCTTCCCCTGCACCTTGTGCATTGAGGTTTCTGAAGATTATGGTAGAGTTTATCCAAGCGAACTGTGACCACTGCTGTGCCACGGCTCCTTCCCCTGGCTGGTGGTGATGCAAAGGCCAGGGCTGAAAGGAGGGCACTGGGGTATCCGGAGTGGGGGACCTCAAAGAAAATGCATCTTGAGAAAACATGAGTTGCCCTTGGAGATCCAGCCGGGCTGCTTCCTGAAAAGGAACCACACTGTGTGGGTCTCCTGTCCCCTGACTCCCCTTCCCCTTTCCCGATCTCTTCCTCTACTCTCTGCAAGCCTCCTAGAAAAAAATAATTGTCTTGTTTCCAGACTGGGTACTGTTGCAAGGAGATAGTCTTGGGGGCTGGGAGTTGAAGGCAGCCGTGCATGTGGACTCATCCTGCCGAGCAGCCCGTGCTCCTCCGCATCTCTCTGTCAGTCAAACAATTGTGCGGAGGGTTGGGGTGGGGGTGGAGAGCGTGTCTGCAGGGCAGAAGGAGCAGCAGGATTCTGATGAAGGGAAAACTGGGGCTCTTGCTCTGGGTGGGCACTGACTCCTTCATGCTCCCCAACTGCCTGGAGGCAGCAACAGTCGAGTTAAAGGACAAAGCAGAATATCCCTTCACTTCACGTTCTGCTTCTTTTGAAGTATTCAACGAGATGTCCTGAGTTAGATCAGAACAGAATGTGTGGGCTTCCTCAAGTAACTAAAGGGCTACGAGCATTGTAGTCATGGCGTTTTCTATGTGTTGTTCTCTAAAAGTGCATTTCTTTCTCCATTTTTTCTCTTTCTCATCATTAGTTGTGTGTGTGTTTGAGTGACTGTGTATGTAACCGTGTGTGACTAGGTGAATGTGCATATGTGTGCGACTTGTGTGTGACCGTGCGTGACTATGTAAGTGTGCGTGCGTGCATGTGTGTGTGTGTGTGTTTGAGTGACTGTGTGTATGTTTGTGAGTGACTCTGTGTGGCTGACCGTGTGAATGTGTATATATGTTTGAGTGTGTATGATTGTGACTGTGTGTATATGTGTGTGTATGTGCATGCAAGTGTGTATGACTATATATGTGTGAGTATGTGAGAGTATATGTGAATATGTGAGTGAATGTGTTTGTACGCCAGGTGACAACTTATAGAAGTGGATTTTTCTCCTTCTACTAGGTGAATGCTAAGGATGGAACTCATGTCTTCAGCCATAGTGGAAAATGTCCTACACACTGAACCATTTTAGTGGCTCCTGTATATTGCCCTTAATTTCTAAATATTATTTATTATGTGTCATAGTCCTTTAAAAACATTTTAGCCTTCTGGCCTGAACCAGTGCCCTTAGCAGACATTGGCCACTGGCTCTGCACCCAGTTCCACAATACCCAGAGTAAGCCCAACTCCCAGGTCCTCTTAACATGCCCAGGGATCAGAGGTGAGGAGGCTACAACATCTGGCCTAACACCCAGAGTAACTGGGTTACCCAGGATCCAGGGATACAGTAACCCCTGCCCAGCCAGGTGCACGGGTCCCTTCCGGTCTCAACCAGTGCCCTGTGCAGACCTTGGGTGCAGGCTCTGTACCCACTCCCACAATACCCAGAGAAAGTCCAACTCCCAGGTGTTCTGAAAGGCCCAGGATCACAGGATTGCAGAAGATGCTGGACTCCCAGGAGATTGGGAACAATCAGTTTCTCAAGATTACAGGATCCTAGAATCATAGGATTACAGAGAGAGTTGGACTCTGAGGAGTTCTGACACAACAAGGATCAAAGGAGGGACAGACTGCAGAGACAGCAAGAGCAGGTAACACAGAGATAACCAGATTTTGAGAGACAAGCACAAAAACATAAGCAACAGAAACCAAGACTATTTGGCATCATCAGAACCCAATATTCCCACTACACCAAGTCCTGGATACCCCATCATACTGAAAAAGCAAGATTTGGACTTAAAATCACATCTCATGATGATGATAGAGTACTTTAGAAAGGGCATAAATAATTCCCTTAAAGAAATACAGGAAAACACAGGTAAACAGGTAGAAATCCTTAAAGAAGAAACATAAAAATTTCTTAAAGAATTACAGAAAAACACAACCAAACAGGTAAAGGAATTGAACAAAACCATCCAGGATCTAAAAATGGAAATAGAAACAATAAGGAAATCATAAAGGGAGATAACCTAGGAAAGAGATCAGGGGTCATAGATGCTTGCCAAATACAAGACCAAATACAAGAGATAGAAGAGAGAATCTCAGGTGCAGAAGATACCATAGAAAACATTGACACAATAGTCAAAGAAATTGCAAAATGCCAAAAACTCCTAACCCAAAACATTCAGGAAATTCAGGACACAATGAGAAGACCAAACCTAAGGATAATAGATATAGGTATTTACTGGGTCAGTAAATACCTTCAACAAAATTATAGAAGTAAACTTCCCTAACCTAAAGAAAGAGATGCCCATAAACATACAAGAAGCCTACAGAACTCCAAATAGACTGGATCAGAAAAGAAACTCCTTCCCTCATATAATAATCAAAACGCCAATGCGCAAAACAAAGAAAATATTAAAAACAGTAAAGGAAAAAGGTCAAGTAACATATAAAGGTAGATCTATCAGAATTACACCAGACTTCTCACCAGAGACTATGAAAGCCAGAAGATCCTGGGCAGATGTCATACAGACTACTGCACACAGCAAAACTCTGAATTAACATAGATGGAGAAACCAAGATATTCCATGACAAAACCAAATTTATACAATGTCTGTACACAAATCCAGCCCTACAAAGGATAATAGATGGAAAACTCCAACACAAGGAGGGAAACTATACCCTAGAAAAAGCAAGAAAGAAATCTTTCAACAAGTCCAAAAGAAGATAGTCACAAAAACATAATTATACCTGTAACAATGAAAATAACAGAAAGCAACAATCACTATTCTTTAATATCTCTTAACATCAATGGACTCAATTCCCCAATAAAAAGACATAGACTAACAGACTGGATATGTAAAGAGGACCCAGCATTTTGCTGCATGCAGGAAACACAACTCAGAGACAAAGACTCAGAACAAAAGGCTGGACAACAAATTTCCAAGTAAATGGTCTGATGGAACAAGCTGGAGTAGCTATTCTAATTTCGAATAAAATTGGCTTTCAACCAAAAGTTATCAAAAAAGGCAAGGAAGGATACTTTATACTCATCAAAGGAAAAAATCTATGAAGATGAACTCTCAATTCTGAAAACCTATGCCCCAAATGCAAGGGCAACTACGTTCATGAAAGAAACTTTACTAAAGCTCAAAGCACTCAAATTCACACAAAAATAGTGGGAGACTTCAATACCCCACTGTCATCAATGGACAGATCATAGAAACAGAAACTAAACAGAGACATAGAGAAACTAACAGAAGTTATGAACCAAATGGATTTAATGTATATCTATAGAGCATTTCATCCTAAAACAAAAGAATATACCTTCTTCTTAGCACCTCAATGGTACCTTCTCCAAAATTGACCATATGGTTGGTCACGAAACAGGCCTCAACAGTTATAAGAAGATTGAAATAATTGTGCATCCTATCAGATCACCACAGACTAAGGTTGGTCTTCAATAACAACAAAAACAACAGAAAGCCCACATACACATGGAAGCTGAACAATGCTCTACTCAGTGACAACTTGGTTAAGGAAGAACTAAAGAAAGAAATTAAAGACTTTTTAGAATTTAATGAAAATGAAGGCACAATATACCCAAACATATGGGACATAATGGAAGCAGTGCTAAGAGGAAAATCATAGCTCTGAGTGTCTCCAAAAAGAAACTAGAAAGAGGATACACTAGCAGCTTGACAGCACACCTAAGAGCTCTAGATCAAAAAGAAGCAAATACACCCAAGAGGAGTAGATGGCAGGAAATAATCAAACTCAGGGCTGAAATCAACCAAGAAGAAATGAAAAGGACTATTCAAAGAATCAACAAAACCAGGAGGTGGTTATTTGAGAAAACCACCAGGATATATAATCCCTTAGCCAGATTAACCAGAGGGCACAGAGAGAGTATCCCAATTAACAAAATCAGAAATGAAAAGGGAGACATAACAACAGAAACTGAGGAATTTCAAGAAATTATCAGATCCAACTATAAAAGCCTATATTTAACAGAACTGGAAAATCTGGATGAAATGGACAATTTTCTAGACAGATACCAGTTACCAAAGTTAAATCAGGATCAGATAAACCATCTAAACAGTCCCATAACCTCTAAAAAATAGAAGCAGTTATTAAATGTCTCCCAACCAAAAAAGCCTAGCGCAAGATGGGTTTAGTCCAGAATTCTATCAGATCTTCATAGAAGATCTAATACCAATACTCTCCAAATTATTCCACAAAATAGGAACAGGGAACACTACCCAATTTGTTCTATGAAGACACAACTATGCTTATACCTAAACCACACAAAGACCAATCAAAGAAAGAGAACTTCAGACCAATTTCCATTATGACTATCAGTGCAAAAATACTCAATAAAATTTTCACAAAGTGAATCCAAGAAGACATCAAAAGGATCATTCATCATGATCAGGTAGGCTTCATCCCAGGGATGCAGGGTTGGTTCAATATATGGAAATCCATCAATGTAATCCACTATATAAACAAACTGGAAGAAAAAAGTGCATGATCATCACATTAGATGCTGAGAAGGCATTTGACAAAATTCTATATCCCTCCATGATAAAAGTCTTGGAAAGATCAGCAATTCAAGGCCCATACCTAAACATAGTGAAAGCCATGTACAGCAAACCAGTAGCCAACATCAAACTAAATGGAGAGAAACTTGAAGCAATCCCACTAAAATCAAGGACTAGAGAAGGCTGCCCACTCGCTCCCTACCTATTCAATATAGCACCTGAAATCCTAGACAGAGCAATTAGACAACAAAAGGTGGTCAAAGGGATACAAATTGGAAAGGAAGAAGTCAAAATAGCACTATTTGCAGATGATATGATAGTATATTTAATTGACCCCAAAAGTTCCACCAGAGAACTACTAAACCTGACAAACAACTTCAGCAAAGTGGCTGGGTATAAAATTAACTCAAATAAAGCAGTAGCCTTCCTCTACTCAAAGGATAAACAGGCTGAGAAAGAAATTAGGGAAATGACACCCTTCACAATAGTCACAAATAACATAAAATACCTTGGTGTAACTCTAACCAAGCAAGTGAAAGGTCTGTATGACAAGAATTTTAAGTCTCAGAAGAAAGAAATTGAGGAAGATCTCAGAAGATGGAAAGATCTTTCATGCTCATGGATTGGCAGGATTAATATAGTAAAAATGGCCATTTTGCCAAAAGCAATCTACAGATTCAGTGCAATCCCCATCAAAATTCCACCTCCATTCTTCATAGAGTTAGAAAGAGCAATTTGCAAATTCATTTGGAATAACAAAAACCCAGGATAGCTAAAACTCTTTTCAACACTAAAAGAACTGGGAGAATCACCACCCCTGACCTCAAACTCTATTACAGAACAATAGTGATAAAAACAGGCAGGTAGGTTAATGGAATAGAATTGAAGACCCAGAAATGAACCCACACACCTATGGTCACTTGATCTTTGACAAAGGAGCTAAAACTCTCCAGTGGGGAAAAAAGATAGCATTTTCAACAAATGGTGCTGGTTCCACTGGAGGTCAGCATGTAGAAGAATGCAAACCGACACATTCTTATCACCCTGTACAAAGCTTAAATCCAAGTGGATTATGGATCTCCACATAAAATCAGATACACTCAAACTAATAGAAGAAAAAGTGGGGAAGAGCCTCAAACACATGGGCACTGTGGAAAATTTCCTGGACAGAACACCAATGGCTTATGCTCTAAGATCAAGAATTGACAAATGCAACCTTCTAAAACTGCAAAGCTTCTGTAAAGCCAAGTACCCTGTCATTAGGACAAAACGGCAACCAACCGATTCAGAAAAGATGTTTACCAATCTTACATCTGATAGAGGGCTAATATCCAACATATACAAAGTACTCACGAAGGTAGACTCCAGAGAGCCAAATAACTCTATTAAAAAATGGGTTACAGAGCAAAGCAAAAGAATTTCCAGTTGAGGAATATCAAATGGCTGAGAAGTACCTAAAGAAATGTTCCATATCCTTGTTATCAGGGAAATGCAAATCAAAACAACCCTGAGATTACCACCTTACACCAGTCAAAATGGCTAAGTTCAAAAACTCAGGTGACAACAGACGCTGTCGGGTATGTGGAGAAAGAGGAACACTCCTCCATTGTTGGTGGGATTGCAAGCTGGTACATCTACTCTAGAAATCAGTCTGGAGGTTCCTCAGAAAATTGGACATTACCTGCAGACCCAGCTATACCACTCCTGGGCATATACCCAAATGATGCACCAATATATAACAAAGACACATATTCTACTGTGTTCATAGCAGCCTTATTTATAATAGCCAGAAGCTGGAAAAAACCCAGATGCCCTTTAACCCAAGGAATGGATACCGAAAATGTAGTACATCTACACGATGGAGTACTTCGAAAACCTCAATATCATCCTGAGTGAGGTAACCCATTCACAAAAAACAAAAAACAAACAAACAAACAAAAAAACAAAAAAACCCCCAACCAAACAAAAAAAACTACATCTGGTATTTACTCACTGATAAGTGGATATTAGCCCAAAAGCTCCAATTACCCAAGAATCAATCCAAAGACAACATGAAACTCAAGAAGCACGATCAAAGTGTGGATGCTTCAGTCCTTCTTAAATGGGGGAACATAAATATTCCTAGGAGAGGATAAACAGACAAAGATTGGAACAGACACTGAAGGAATGGCCATTCAGAGCCGGCCCCACCTGGGGATTCAGTCCATATATATATATATATATATATATATATATATATATATATATATATATATACAGCCACCAAAACTAGACAAATTTGATGAAGCTAAGAAGTGCATGATGACAGGAGCCTCACATAGCTGTCTCTCAAGAGGCTCAGGCAGAGAATGACAAATACAGAGGCAAACACTAGCAGCAAACCATTGAACTTAGGTCCCTGTTGGAGGAGTTAGAGAAAGCACTGAAGGAGCTGAAGGGGCTTGTAACCCCATAAGAACAACAATACCAACTAACCAGAGCTCCCAGGGACTAAACCACTACCCAAAGACTACACATTGGCAGACCCATGGCTCCACCTGTATATGTAGCAGAAGTTGGCCTTATTGGGCACCAATGAGAGGAGAAGCCCTTGGTCCTGCCAAGGCTGGACCCACCAGTGTGGGAAATGTCAGGGTGGGGAGGTGTGAAGTAGATGGGTTGGGAGGGGGAACATACTTAAAGAAGAAGGGGAGGGGGATGGACTGGAAACTGGAAAGGATAATAACATTTGATATGTAAATGAAAAATATCCAATTAAAAAAAAGAACAAAGATTGTTACTGTAGCTATTGTTCTAGTAATCTCAGGGTATGTTTCTGATCTTTAAGAGGTTGTTAATGGGAAATACCAAGTAGGTAAAATGCAAAAAGTTTATCAAGTGAAGATAGAATGTTATTTGCTATCTGTGGAGTTAAATAAGTATCTATTTATTAGTGTAGATAACTGTCCCCTTTCAGACATTCAGGGTACTGGTAAATTCATTACTAACATAGTCAAGGAGTTTAAGCAAAGAAACTGGAAACTGGGTTTTTGTATGTGTTCGACGATTACAGAGAAGTTGGGTAAACTTTCCGCCATGGTTATTATTTTGTCTATTTCTTGATAGTTCCATCATTTCCTACAATTCAATCCTATGCCCTTCTGTGCATGTACATGGAGAGTATTTGGTCTTTTAGGTATGCATCCTCTTTTTTGTCATTGCAAAGAAGCTGTCTTATCTCTAAGACTACTTCTTTCCTTTAAAAAACTTTATTATAGTATTAGAGATATATTATCTGTTGTATAGTAATTCTTCATTATAGATTTTCCCCTCTATCCTTTTGTTTGGATTTTCAGTACTCTGCTATTTCCGCCCCCAGGCACCAGAGTGGAAGTTTTCTATTGATGTACCTCCGACCACCAGTCTTTGTATGAGCTGTCCTTAATTTACTATATCTAATCATTGTGGAATTTAGTTATTGTATTTTCAGTTCTTTAATTTCTGTTTGAGTCTTTATTATAGATTTCTCTTTCTGATAGTGTTCTGTAGCCTGCTCTTGATGTTTTTGAGCACATTAACTCAACTTTAAAAATTCTGTTAAATTTAGTAAACGAACCACCTCTGTATTAGTTTCTATTGTTGATTTCTTCCTTTGTTATTCCTCTTTCTTATTCTTCAGACTACCTAGTGAATGAATACTGAACATTTTATTCAAAATGATTCTAATTGCGGGGCTAGAGATGGCTCAGCAGTTTAGAGCACTTGCCGCTCTTTCAAAGGACTAGGGTTCAGTCCCCAGGGCTCACATGGCTAACTCCAGCTCTAAGGGACCTGACACCCTTCTCTGAATTTAGTGGGTATTTCTGTCCACATACAAATTCCTATCTGCCCACCCTATACATATCCACATAGTTAAAATACTACAAAGCAATTTTAATGGCATGTTTCTTTGCTCGAACTGCTTGGCAATGCTAATCATGAGCTTGGAAATTCTGTGTCATGGCTGGAAGGTGACACAGGGCACAGACTGTCAGATTTACTTTACTTTTATATATGGTAATTGTTGGCTCCCCTAGATGGAAACTTGATTATATCTTATCTGTCTTCTGGTTGGCATTTCCTATCTTTAAGCTCTCAACATATTGCAATTTCTCCATAGCCATTGGTAAACTCTGCAAGAGTCTCCACAGGTAACATCATATTTTTTTTGTTTGTTTGTTTAATGCTTTTAATGACTGGACCCAGAGAATCAAGACAAGAGCCAAATCTCATTTTTCTCATCTCCAGGGAATCGCTACTATAACTAAGAGAAAAAAAGGGGTAGGGGGCAAAAATCACAAGTTGGACAAAGTCCCCAAGTTCAGCAGTCATGAATGGAACTTGTTTAGTGATTTATTTGTTTTTCCAATAAGAAAATTATATCAGGATTTCCCCTTGGAGATAAAATTGATACAATGACCACTATTTACTGTTAATAATAATGATGTAAAATTCTACATTAAAGTATAGGGATGCTTAATAGTCTACAGATGATATAGAGTTGAGAATTTTTCTTTGTTTGCCAATGATATCTCATTTTAAATGTCTCTCCTCCCCCCCCCCATGAAAAAGGATGTTTTTTGCCACAGAGAAAAGATGTAATTCAAGGTAACTTTCTTTCTCTTTATAGGAACTTGCTCCTCTTCTCACCTTTGTGGACATAAATTTGATGCTATATGTAAATGTGCCTTGTAAAGTCTAAAGTGCTATAAAAATGAAGCTATTTTACTTAATAATTAACATTAATGCTAATAAAATGTTGTCCCCTATTAAAATGCAAATGCTTTGGGGAGACTGAAACATTAAACCAATTATGCATGACTCGATGAGAAATATCTCATCAGCAACTTTCCTGGGCAGTAAATGGATTGGTGTAATGGAAGAGAGGAGTGTGTGTGTGTGTGTGTGTGTGTGTGTGTGTGCGTGTGGTGTCTAGGACTGCATTGCCCATCACCATATTTTTTCTGAAGAGTTACAAGCTTATTACTACAAGCACTGGGACCTTAGATTTGCTAATATCAATGAAAGGCTTAGAGAAATGACTCAGTAAGTTCTGATCACCAGAATCCATGTGAGAAGCCAGATGTGCAGAGACTACACTTTGAGGTGGAGGCAGGAGAATTCCCAAAGGCTTTTTAACCAGCTGACTAAACAGCTGGTGAGCCCCAGATTCTGTGGGAGTTCCTGTCTCAGAAAATAAGGTGGAGAGCAAAAGAAAAATAATTGTTGACTTCTGCCCTACACCCATGCCCTGCCCCACTCACAAACATCATAGCTCACACATTCAAAACAGAACAAAATATATCCACGAAATAGGCAGAAGCAAAAGCTGGCAGTCTAAAGAACTCTCATCTTTTAAAAATATATCCACTTCTGACTTCCCTGTCCTTATTCCCTCCTTCCTGTTGCCATTACTCCTGTTTTCCTTCTTCCTTCATGAGCTGAGATGTAGCAAGTGACAGGTGAAACTGATGTCCTTTGCTTTAGGGAGCTCAGGGTCACACTGGCCCAGAATGTGTCAGATATTTTGCTGCAGTGCTTTGTCCAAAGCCAGGACAGCACAGAACCTTGTGAGATTGCCTAGTGTGCTTGGGAAGGTTTTCCAACTATGGCAATGGTGAGATCTGAGATGGGAAAATCTGAGAATGAGTTATGTAGGTTATATATCTGATATAATTATGTATAATACTATATATATATACATACATATATATTATATATAATTGCATGATGGCATCATATAAGTGTTAATATGCTTTACCCTATGTAGGCATTAGTTTATATCTACTGTCAGCTCTTGTGACCAATGCAGTTAGTTACCAGGTTGCATAATAGTTTTCTTGAGTGTATTCCTCTGGTTTACCTGACATTTCATATCATTTGTCTGGTGCTTACTGTGCCTGCTTAACATACTCTGCCCTCTATTTGTATGAGGTCAGCTTTTAAAAATGCTACAGATAAACACGATCTTAGTGCATTTGTCTATCTGTGCTTGATTGATTTAATTTACCTTGGCCGCCTTCTGGCTTACTTGTACATGATCAATGCATATAACTTAATTTATGTTAAAAGTACTTATCACCATGTTAGAATGTGGTGAACCCCTAGTGGGTTTTCAGCATCATCATCATGCACTCCAGAGCATTGTGCCTTATAGAGAATAATGTAACTTTTATATATTTTTTAAAATATTTATTTATTGTATTTATATGAGTACACTGTAGCTGTCGTCAGACACACCAGAAAAGGGCATCGGATCCCATTACAGATGGTTGTGAGCCACCACATGGTTGCGGGGAATTGAATTCAGGACCTCTAGAAGAGCTCTTAACCACTGAGCCATCTCTCCAGCCCCGCTACTTTTATATTTTAAAATAGGGATAAACATTTTCTCTTTTGGGTCCCAGTTTAATGTTTGCTTCTTCACGCTGAAGTTAAGAATCAGGAAGTCTCGGATGAAATCTAAGGTCTAAACAAAATCATCTAAAATAAAATACGGTAATATAAAAAGCAAGGTATGAGGCTCAGTGCTTGTCCTTAAGTGTCTTTCAGCAGAAGGTATTAACTAAACGCAAACAAGCACATGGAAGGCATCTGGGCTTTACTGTCTGTGTGTTCTATCAAGGTTTATCCCCCAGGTAGGCAGTACAAACTATATTTTATATACTTCCCATTGGTCTTCTGTTCCCTGACATCATGTATGTGTGTATGTGTGTGTGTACGTGTGTGTGTGTCTGTCTGTCTGTCTGTGTGTGTGTCTAGGCCAAAGTACATTAGGTGTCATTCCTCAGTTGCTGTCTACCTTTTGTTAAGACGTGGTGCTCATTAGCCTTGAACCCACCAACTAGGTGAGGCAGCCTGCTCCCAGTCTCCTGCCTAGTGTTGGGATTATAAGCACGTGCCTCAACACACAGCTCTGTGGATTCTGAGGACTGAATTAGTTTTAGTTCAAGGCAAGCTCTTTACGAACTGTACTATCTTGACATTTTCAATCTAAATGTTTCTATTCTTTAGGTTCTCTTCCCTCAGATACATACTTTAGAGAATTCCAGGGTAAATCCTGAGAATCTCAGTCATACTCAGTATTTCTCACCTAAGTCTCTTTACCTGGGACACTATTTTGCCTTTTGTAAATTCCTTGTTTTGGGAGTTAGAGAACAGAGTCAGTAAAGCAGTTGATCAATGCTATTTCCCCCGAGAGACTGCATGGTAAGAATAGCAAGGTCTAGAAAGGAAATTTCCAGTAGAATTCTGGAGGAATGTATATAGCCACAAGGGAAATAGATTTTCAAGAAATGTCATAGGGAAATGATATTTCAGATGCAAATTCATTTGGGTTTTTAACTATTTTCAGCGTTGCTTATTGCCCCCTGTGGTATATGTTTTCTTCGTGGGTTCTCAGTGACTGATCAATGTGAACCTTATTTGAGCCTGTGGTCACAGATTATTTTCAGTGTTGGTAGCTCCTTTGAAAGGGGTTGCATTTGAAGGCTAGACACATCACATTCAAACCTTTAGGTCCCATGTACTGCAGAGCAGAGGCAGGAGTTGAAAGAGAAAGGAAAATACATGTTGTATGCCTACAGATATTAGAAAACTTTGCATACATTAGCTTGCTTGAATATCACAGGAATCTGCAAACACAGACGTTTTCATACATTCATTAGTGACTAGTGAACACTGACGTTCAGAAAGGTTAAGAGGCAGCCCAAGTAATATTAAAAGGAAGAAACAGAAGGGCAATTTGATCTGGTGTCTGTTTAAAATAGAAATTCATGTTCTTTCCATGGTCAAATTGGAAGAGCCATTTGGATGTAAGAGAAAGAAATTCCTATACCAAGTGATGGGATTCTTTATAATTTTTCACATTTCAGGGGGTAGTTGATATTCCATCATTTTAAAAAAATCATTTCCTTTGGACTGTGATATGCAGAATGCCTGTTGACACTGAAGAACTTGGAAGGCACTACAAGGAATGTCTGCCAAGCAATTTGGGACGGCCCCATATGGCTCCTGTGTTAGCAAAATTATATATGTGTGTGTGTGTGTGTGTGTGTGTGTGTGTGTGCGCGCGCGCGCGCGCGCGCGTGCACACACACATTTGTACATCACCCTTCTGGATAACTTTGAGAAGAAAAGGTGACACTACTCTAGAGAAACCTCATGCTATCTAGCTTATGTCCTTCTTCTTGTGACCCAGCAGCCGAGAAATCTGAACAGACAAAGGTCAGGTCTCAAAGTCTGGAACCTATTGAGAGCTTCACATGCTAATGACACATGGCGGTCAATGGACTCAGGTTTCCATGACTGAGAATGAAGCTCAGAGGAGGGAGAGAACACAGGAGGAGAGTCATAGCTATTTAGTGGCTCTCAGCTTACTGAAAACCAATCTGTTGAAAAGCAGTTCACCAAAAAACATCAACTGAACACGTACTTGGTGAAAATCAATTCACCAAAGATCAACTGACAATTTCCAGGAAAGCCGCCAAGCAAATAGTTTAAACCAGATCGAGGAGATGCTGTTGCTGTGGTTTCCCAGTCAAGGCCAACAAGCTTTGCTGAAGAACCAGGGCAGAGGCTAAGGACGGGACATTGCAGGACAGGTATCTATAAAATAATATCAGTGACAAGAAAGTCTGTGTTTTCAATGGTTTTGTGGATCCAACCCAGGGCTTTGTGCATTTAAGGTAAGTGCTCTGAGAATGAGTTATGTCCCAGCCTAGTGTAGGTTTTTGATATACTGTCTTGAATATCTCTATTGTTGAGACAAGTGCACAATTTAAGAGAGACTGGTATTCAAATCAGCCAGAAGAACAAATCCAAATAAAAACTGTATACTGCTGTTGTTGACTTACGATTTTTAGATATTTGAATGATGCCGTCACGAGCACACATACATAGTTTTCCTTTTTCTTTCTTTTTTTTTCTACACACACATTTTAATTTCTCTTGGGTAGAGACCCATAAGTGGAATTGTTTGGTCATATTGTAAGTCGTTGTTTAACATTTAAAGAACCTAGGTATCATTTTACATTTTACTAACAATCAGTTATTAACCTATGTCCACATATTCAATATCCATGTCAGTGCTTTACTGTCTAAAAGTTTCAATGGGCATATGTTCAATGCTGTAGTAATGAGCTTCATAAGACATTTTCATACAATAATATCATGTACTGGAGCCATATATAACCTCATTATCCTTTTCCTTCCCTCCCTCTATTCCAGTTAATTCCCCAGTCTTGGTGCCACTTTCATATAATATCATATCATATCATATCTTATATATATATATACATGATTTCATGTGTTTGTAAAATATCTAGAATTCATAAGTAATATAAAACATGCAACTACTTTTTTTCTGAGTCTGATATCTCTTAACATGAACTCCAGTTTTCTTGCTATCAACAGAATTTCAGTCTTTTTTTGTTTCTGAATATAACTCTACCCCCATTCTTATTTTTTCTTTTTTATTAGTAAAATAAAATATAATCCAATATAATAAGATAAAACAAAAAATTAGCAAATCAGGATTGGATAAAAAAAAAAAGAAGAAAAGGGCCCATGAAAAGGCACAAGAACCAGAGACCCACTTGTGTGCACACTCAGGAATCCCATAAAAAACTAAATTGAAAGCCGTGATATATACACAGAGGACCTGATAGAGGCCTGTGCAGGGCCTGTGCATGCCTTTTCAGTCTCCGTGAGTTCATGTATATGTCAGCCCTGTTGATTTAGGGGCCTTGTTTCTGGTGTCTTCCATCCCCTCTGACTCTCACACGTTCTCTTTTCTCTGTGATGGGACTTGATGGAGACAGCCTGTTTAGGACTGAGTCTTCCAAGATCTCTTACTTTGTATAATGTCTGTCTGTGTGTGGGTTTCTGTACTTGTTCCCATCTGGTGCAAGAGGAAGCTTCTCTGATGATGGCTGAGCAAGGCACTGATCTATGACTATAGCAAGAGATCATTATGAGAATCTTATTGTTACTTGGAATCTTTTGTAAAATAACATTAGCATTTGGTTTTAACCTATGTCTCTGGGCTGTCATCCACTTTCATCTTGTTAGTCAACTGGGCAGGGTCAAGTCTGAGGTCCATCTCATGGAGTGGGCTTTAAGTCAAATCTTAATTTGGTTATTTTCCCATAAGCCTTGTGCCACCATTGCACCAGCATATCTTATAAGCAGGATACCATTGTAGATCAGAGGGTTTGTGGCTAGCTTAGTGTTTATATTTCTCCTTTGGTACCTGCCTGTACCAAAGACATTAGCACCATATAGAAGGCTCTATATTGGCTCTACTTCTTCATGTTCAGGGAGTTGTGTGGGCGTTGTCTTTACCAATGGGGCCTCAGTTTGTGGAGAGCAACCTACAATCTTGGCAACAGCCCGGGCTATTTGCAGACGCTCATGGGACTACTTTGGCTAACAACACAATTATGTGTAATCCAGTTCCAGTACTGGAAGATTCATTTGGTGACAAGAGATGTTCAGTTGGGAATTTGTCTCAATTAGTATTTGGCAATTAGATTAAAGTGTGTGTGTGTGTGTGTGTGTGTGTATGCAAATATATATATGAAGAATATTATACATATATATATATCTTCCTATATATCCCTCCTTTGCCTCCATCTTCTCTCCCACTCCTAACTTGATCCTCCCTTTCTAGCACTGTTCCATCTATTCCTCAATATCTATTTTATTTCCCTTTCCTAGGAAAATGTACCCCATGGTCCCTTATTTTATACCTAAACTCTGTGGTCCTATGATTTTCAGCAGGGTTATCATTTCTTAACAGCGAATATTCACATATAAGTGAATACATACTATATTTATCTTTTTCGTCTGGGTTATACTTTACAACTTTCAAAAAATTTTATCCATTTAGCTATGAACTTCATCATTTCATTTTACAACTTAGAATGTTTCCTTATGTAAACATACTACATTTTCTTTATCCATTCTCTGTTGAGTGACTTCCAGATTGTCTCCAAGTTCTGGCTATTATGAATAAAGGGTCAATGAACACGATTGAGCAAGAGCCTCTGTGGTACTAAAAATCATCCTCTGGGCACAAGTCCAACAGTGGTATAGCTAGGTCTTGAGGTAGATTGATTACCATCTTTCTGAAGAACCATCACACTGAGTTCCGTGGTTGCTGTGCAAGTTTTCAATTCTACAGCAGTGGATGAATGTTCTGCTTACTCCACATCCTTGCCATAGTAAGCTGTCATTAGTTTTGTTGATCTTATACATCCTGATGGGCTAAGGAGAAATCTCAAAATAGAGTTTGCATTTTCCTGATTGCTAAGTGTTCTCAGGCACTTAAGTTTTCTCCTTTGTGAATTCTCTGTTTAGGTATGTACACATTTCTAATTTTAACTTAATTTTATTCTTCTCTCACAGAATACATCCAAACCTCACCTTTCCTTTCCTCTACTTCTTTTTTTTTTTTTTTTTTTGGTTTTTTTTTTTGAGCTGGGACTGAACAGGCCTCATGGCTTCCTAGGTGGCGCTCTACGCTTCAAACTAAATCCCCCAGCCCCCTTTTCTCTACTTCTTGCAGTACCCTCCACTCCTACCTTTCCCCAGAGCCACTCCTTCTCTGCTTCCTTTCAGAAAAGAATATGGTATAATAGTTTGCAATAAGAGTAGGCACAACCCCTTCTATTCAGGTCTGGGTAAGGCAACCCAAGAGTCCCAAGAAAAGGCAAAGGAATCAGAGACACCCACTTTCCACTGTTGGGAGTTCCTTAAGAACAGTAAGTTAACAACCACACATGTTTGCAGAGAACCTAGCACAGACCCATGCAGGTTGCTGCTCCAGTCTCTGTAAGCCCCTATGAACCCAGCTTAGTTAATCCTCTGTGCTGTGCTCTCCTAGTGTCCTTGACCCCTCTGGTTCCTGCAATTATTTTTGTCTTCCTTGAGTTCCCTGAGGGGAGAGGTGTGATATAAATCTGCAATTTAGGCTTGTTCTCCACCTAATGTTTGGCTATGCATATTTCAGTTTTTAACTGGGTTCCTTAATTTCTTGATGTTTAGTTTTTTGAGCTCTTTATATATTTTGGATATTGGCCCTCTATTGGATGTGTAGTTGGTAAAAGTTTTTTCCCAGTCTGTAGGCTTTAGCTTTGTCAGAATGACAGTGTCCTTTGTCTTATAGAAATTTTAACCTTCATGAGGTCCCATTAATTAATTGTTGATCTTAGTGCCTATGCTTATTGTATTCTGTTCAGAAAGTCTTCTCCTGTGACAATGAGTTCACTGCTCTTCCCTACTTTCTCTTCTATCAGGTTTCGTGTGTATCCTGTATCTGGTTTTATGTTAAGGTTTTTGATCAACAAGATTTTTTTGTGCAGGTTGAAAAGTGTGGATTAGTTTTCATATGCTGCCATCCAGTTGAACCAATATCATTTGTTAAAGATGTTGTCTTCATTTCTAGTGTGTCTTTCTGACCTTTTATTTTTCATAAAAAAAAACCAGGTGTCCATAAGCATGTGGGTTTGTGACTACAACTCAATTTCATTGATCAATGTGTCTCTTTTCACACCAACAACATGCTGTTTTTATTACTACAGCTCTGTATTACACCTTGAAATCAAGGATAGTTATATATCTCGCAGTTCTTTTATTATTTAGGCTTGTTTTAAGTATCCTGGGACTTTTGTGTTCCCATATGAAACTAAAAATTTTCCTTTCTAGATTTGTGAAGAATTGTGTTGGTATTTTGATGGGAATTTCATTGAATCTATAGACTGCTTTTGGTAGGACGGCCATTTTTACTGTATTAATCTTACTAACCCATGAGCATGGAGGATATTTTCATTTTCTAATAAATTTTTCAGTTCCTCAATGTTTTTTATCACACACAAATCTTTAACTTGCTTGGTTAGAATTACTCCAAGTTATATCGTTTTTCTTGAGGCTATTGTGAAAGCAGTTGTTTCCATGATTTCTTTCTCAGTCTGTCATTTCTATATCAGGTAGCTACTGATTTTCATGAGTTAATTTTGTATCCAGCTACTTTTCTGAAAGGGTTTATCAACTGTGGCTTTTCATGGTGGACACGTTAGGGTCACTTATGTATACTATTGTATCATCTGCAAATAAACATACCTTCGCTGCTTTCTTTTTAATTTTTATTCCCTTTGATCTTCTTTAGTTGTTGCATTGCTCTAGCTGAGACTTCAAATATTGTATTGAATTGATAAAGGGAGAGTGCACAACCTTTCTCTTTGTCTTGTTTTTCTTTTTCTTTTTCTTTTTCTTTTCTTTCTTTTTTTTTTTAGTGGAATTACCTTGAATTTCTCTTCATTTAAGTTGATGTTGGCCACAGGCTTGCTGTAAATTGCCTATATTATATTTAGATATGTCCCTTAGATGTCTAATCTTTCCAGGACTTTTATCCTGATGGGGTATTGGATTTTATCAAAGGCCTTTTCTGCATTTAATGAGATGATCATGTGGTTTTTCTTTCAGTTTGTTTATATTTACATTTATTTATTTATGCATGTTGAGCATCCTGTGTCTCTAGGATGAAGCCTTCTTAATTATGGGTGGTGATTTTTCTAATGTAAGCCTGGATTTATAGACAAATGTTACTTAAATTTGGTTTATTAGTATAATATATTATTTTTTCCATCTGTTGTGATTTGAAGTTTTTCTCCGTAGAGTAGTATGGGTCTCTTAGAGTTTGTAGAACATCTCTCCAGGCCCTTCTGGCTTTTAGAGTCTCCACTGAGAAGACAGGTATAATTCTAATAATAAATCTTCCTTTAGATGTTATTCATTGTTTTGTATTTAGCTTTTCAAAGTTTATTTTTCTATTGTTCTGTATGTTTAATGTCT